>NW_023994531.1:0-225000 GCF_015586225.1 Lucilia sericata | reverse complement strand
GTATGTATGTATGTATGTATGTATGTATGTATGTATGTATGTATGTATGTATGTATGTATGTATGTATGTATGTATGTATGTATGTATGTATGTAGGTATGTATGTAGTATGTATGTATGTATGTAGTATGTATGTATGTAGTATGTATGTATGTATGTATGTATGTATGTATGTATGTATGTATGTATGTATGTATGTATGTATGTATGTATGTATGTATGTATGTATGTATGTATGTATGTATGTATGTATGTATGTATGTATGTATGTATGTATGTATGTATGTATGTATGTATGTATGTATGTATGTATGTATGTATGTATGTATGTATGTATGTATGTATGTATGTATGTATGTATGTATGTATGTATGTATGTATGTATGTATGTATGTATGTATGTATGTATGTATGTATGTATGTATGTATGTATGTATGTATGTATGTATGTATGTATGTATGTATGTATGTATGTATGTATGTATGTATGTATGTATGTATGTATGTATGTATGTATGTATGTATGTATGTATGTATGATGTATGTATGTATGTATGTATGTATGTATGTATGTATGTATGTATGTATGTATGTATGTATGTATGTATGTATGTATGTATGTATGTATGTATGTATGTATGTATGTATGTATGTATGTATGTATGTATGTATGTATGTATGTATGTATGTATGTATGTATGTATGTATGTATGTATGTATGTATGTATGTATGTATGTATGTATGTATGTATGTATGTATGTATGTATGTATGTATGTATGTATGTATGTATGTATGTATGTATGTATGTATGTATGTATGTATGTATGTATGTATGTATGTATGTATGTATGTATGTATGTATGTATGTATGTATGTATGTATGTATGTATGTATGTATGTATGTATGTATGTATGTATGTATGTATGTATGTATGTATGTATGTATGTATGTATGTATGTATGTATGTATGTATGTATGTATGTATGTATGTATGTATGTATGTATGTATGTATGTATGTATGTATGTATGTTTGTATGTATGAATGTATGTATGTATGTATGTATGTATGTATGTATGTATGTATGTATGTATGTATGTATGTATGTATGTATGTATGTATGTATGTATGTATGTATGTATGTATGTATGTATGTATGTATGTATGTATGTATGTATGTATGTATGTATGTATGTATGTATGTATGTATGTATGTATGTATATGTATACATGTATGTACGTATTTCCTAATTATAGAAACTTAAGGGATTCAATTTCTATCTAATATAAAAGGATATGTTTTAAAATTAAATTAATTACATCGAATGGTCATTATAATAGTTGTTTTCATTATTTTAATCATACTGCGTGGCTACGTTTAAGCCGTCTTAGCTTTTGAGCCAATGAAGACGGCGACTACGCGGCCGCAAAATATTACCGGCGGCCAGCCGCCGCCGATTTGTGCCGTCTCGCCTTGTATCTCTAGTATCGACTTTTGTGACGCACAAGGAGGAAACAAACAGGGGTTTTTTCAATTTTCTTTCAGAGTTGCATAGAATGGTACTTTTTTGTGTATACACATGGAAAAGTACATAAAAAATGTAAACAATGCAAAAAATACATAAAAAACGTAAACAAAAAGAAAACAAACCATAACAAACTCATTGATTTATTTGTGAAATATTGAAATATGGTAATAAAATTGAAAATTCTTTTTGAGCACTGAATCTGAAATACGTTGTAGATAGGGAATCGAAAAACGAATCGATCTCTATATTAATTATTCTTCGGAGTACTTTCTATTAGATGCTGTGATGTAACAAACTTTGAAGAAATTACAAATTTAACAAAAAAGGGTTTATGCTTAAAAAAATTAAAAATATTCTTTCAACAACAAAACAGTCAATAGTGCCCGATGGGGAATTGATAGACTAATTGATTCCCATATTGATTTAGCCGGTGTATCGTAACAAACTTTGACAAATTCGCAAATTTTATGAAAAAGTTTTTTTAAACATTGAAAGGCTCACATTTTATGAAAAAAATATTTTCTTAAAATATTGATTAATCAATTAATCAATGAATATTTTAAAATTTTTTAGTATAAAAACTGTTTTATTAAATTTGTAAATTTGTCAAAGTTACGTTACACCGTCTTATAGCAAGTACTCAGGAAAAAAAATCAATATACGGTTCGATTTGTCTATTGATTCCCTATCGATCACATATTTTTTAGTTTTGCTGCTCAACGAATATTTTAAAATTTTTTGGTATAAAACCTTTTTCATAAAATTTGCGAATTTTTCAAAGTTTGTTACTTTATACCGTCTTATAGCAAGTACTCAGGAAAAAAATTGATTCCCTATCGTTCACATATTTCAGATTTTCTGCTCAACGAATATTTTAAAATTTCTTAGTATAAAATCTTTTTCAATTAATTTGCGAATTTGTCAATGTTACGTTACACCGTCTTATAGCAAGTACTCAGGAAAAAAAATCAATATATTGATCACATATTATAGTTTTGCTGCTCAAAGTATATTTTAAAATTTTTTAGTATAAAAACTTTTTCATTAAAGTTGCCAATTTGTCAAAGTTTGTTACGGTACACCGGCTAATAACAAGTACTCAATATACGGTTAGATTTGTCTGTTAATACCCTATCGGGCTTTGTTGACTGTTTTGTTGCTCAAAGAATATTTTTAATTTTGTATAAGTAAAAACACTTTTGGTTAAATTTTTAATTACTTCAAAGTTTGTTACATCACAGCATCTCATAGCAAGCATCGCGAAGAATATTTAATACAGAGATCGATTCCTTTTTCGATTCCCTATCGATTATATATTTCAGTTTTGGTGCTCAAATAAGATTTTTAATTTTATGACAATTTTTCACAATTTTATAAATAAAGCAATACGTTTGGCACAGGGTATACAGAGGCGTCACGAGCAAAAAACTATTTCCCTCTCTTTCGCACAAAACGAATTCAATAATTTTTTTTAGCTGTATTTTATATACCTCTTCTCACCAAACAATTTCAAAATCAAACAAAAGCTGATTTTAGACTTTTTTAAATGTCAAAAGTGACACCTCTGTATACTTTGTGCGTTTGGTATGGTTTGTTTTCTTTTTGTTTACACTTTTTTTGTAATTTTCCACGTGCATACAGAAAAAATACTTTTTTGCAACTCTGAAAAAAAGTTAGTTAAAGTTGAAAAAAGTTTGTTTTCTTCATAGAGGTGTTTGAATTTTCTGAAAATAGAGTCCCTTTACGCAGCAAATACAGATTTGCCTTTTTTACCCGTTTTTTCGCCCTAAGGCTGGGATTTCTTAATATACAGTGTCTCACATAAATATTCCAATTTATTATTTTTTTATGAATTACTGTGTTATTTTATGATGCTACTTTAAAATACTATTATTATAGTATTTAAAATTATCAAAATCATATTTTATAATACTTTGCCTTTAGAATAGAAAAAAAAATCGTTAATATCGAAAATACCTTTGGTTAAGGAGAGAAAAAATCATTATTTACTATCGAAAGTACTCATTTTGCCTGTTTTTTACTCTTTTTGCCCCCTCCTAATCCAAGTTCTGAAAAAACATATAGCCTATAACACTCTCCAAGTATAAATCTAATTATGTTTCAAATTTGAAAACCGTTTAGGCGTGAAACGGCGAATTCATTTGAATTCGCCGTACCTACTTATGGTTTTTGACATCTACGTAAACCAAAATTGCAAAAACAAAATACATGTAAAATGTTGTTGTTGCAGAACTGCCATTGAATTCGAAAGATATTAAAATTTGTAAGGAAAATATATTCTGAATTGAATAATGTTTGTTTCAAACGAAAAATTCTATTCCGGCAGATTAATTTGCAAAATTTAAGTGAGTGCCTGAAGTTAAGTAAAACTTAATTTTTTGTGAAAAATAAACATAGAAAAGTACATATTCGTGAAAATATTATATTACGAATGAATGAATATTTGTTGCGAATGGATAATTCTACTCTGGCGGAGTAATTTTCAATATTTAACCATAATGTAGCAGCCGCCGGACGGGTAAATACCTCATATGGGTTTTGTTATATAAAGCGTTCCGGAACAGACTTTTTTTTAGTTAATCTCTGTGTATATATAAAACAATATTGTTTAATTTGTTAACATTTAATAGATTTCAAAATTAAGCCATAACGTAGAAGTCAGCTGCCGCCAGCCGGGTAAATACTTCATATGCGTTTCTTAATATTAAGTGTTCCGGAAGAGATTTTTTTAGTTAATCTACACAATTTTAATATAAAATAAAACAATATTGTGTAATATGTTAACATTTAATAGAAGAAAATATTTTTCTTAAATAACATATTTGTATACATACTAATTATGCCATTTTTTAAATAAAATGATATTTGTTTACGAGATGCTTGGAATTTTCAGATTTTTTACATAAATAATTTAAAATATTAACGAAATTTTTCTCCGTTTAACGGACATTTTTAAATATAAAAATGTAAACAATAACAAACTTTGACATCTACGTAAACCAGGCGAATTAAGAAAAAATTATCAGCTGATTGAATAACACCACCTTATATGAATTCGCCTTGCTCTATATATAAAAAATTTAATGAATTCGCCGCAAAATGAAAAGACTTCACCTAATAATCTATTCGCCTTGGAACAGACAAAGAGATTTATAATATATATTAGGATTAATTTTCATATAGCTTTGGATCTAATTATTCTAATTATGGATACTTTTTTAATTATTAGCACCAGGTCTTTCTATGACCTATCATATGATACTAATATTGTTAAAATTGAGCATACCGTTCCCAATATATTGAATTAAGTAGATAGTTTTTGAACTCCTTAATTAGAAGAGAGCAAACAAAAAATGGTATTGTAGTATTTGTGTCAAAAGCAATATTCCATTTAGGGTCGTTCCTTGACTTCATAATTTCAGATCCTTATTTTAATGTTATTTTAATGTTTTAAAAACTTTTCATGAAAGGCAATGTTTTCATTGATCCAAAACAAGAAATAAACAAATTAATTAATTTTTAATTACTTGATTTTTTTTAGAAAACAGTAACTAATATTATACCCCCTATTAAAATACTTCTAGCCGAATTTAAATATAAAAAGGGATCTGGTAAATTATATAAGTCTTATATCATTACGCGGTTCCATTAAAAATGTCTATTATTTGCAGAAAATGTAAAAATGGATCTGACTTTGGTGGGAAATGTATTGGTCATAAGAGAATCCCATTTTTATTGCTTCCTAAAGTATAATAGGTAATTTCAATAAATACAAAAGTGTGTACATATATTCAATATTAATTATAATATTATTTTTGTTTATTTCGTTGAAGGATTAATGCGTTCCAAAATATAACTCTTACAATTTGATGGATTGATCATAAAATTTATGAAGAACTACAAAAATATTTTAGAGTCCTACGTTTTACAATTTTTGGAAGTGTACCCATCAACAGTTGGAAGATTAATACAGATTGCCTGAAAATTATCTTATAAGGTTTAGATTACAATACTTTTACATTACAATACATTGCATTAATATCAGAGTTTCATTGTCTTTAATACAAAATCATATTTGTTGTCAAAATGTATTGAACAATTTTCATTCATGTATTATGAAACCTATTTTTTTGGTTTATTTTCAATTTCAAATTATTTATGAAGAAAATTATATTGAAAAATAAAGAAAATTAATTTACAAATTAAAATCTAAAAGAAAACTACATACAAATAAAAATTTTCTAAAAGCGTAATACATATCATCATACCCATCATACTCTGTGGGGGAGCCCGGATATTAATGACAGAGGTGAGTGTTTACTTCAATACCTTTTAACTACTAACCTAAGTGTTTGCAACGTTTTTCAATAGGATCAGGGAACAGGTCATTGATATTACTTTGGTTTTTGTCTATATTAGACAAATATTTATTATGCTAAACGTCAAATTGTTATCATGATAAAAAATTAGTGGGTACAGACGGAATTTATTAGCGTTATAACGTCGGTATGACAGTGTTGTCTAAACAATTGATTAAACAACGTTGTCTTGATAACAAACGTCATTTTATTGTCAAATTTGTTTAGAATTTGGTTTTTGTGCAATTAAAATTGATTTTTAACATATGTTTTAGGGAAATTAGTGTTTATTTACAAAATTTGCATTTAATTTGAATTGCTTTTATAAAATATAGCATTTGTTCAATAATCTGTGAGTTGTCGTGATAAAATCAGCATTTTGTTACCCCTATGCATTAACATAAAGAAAAAACTGAAAATTTTTTTGCCGACGTTTTGTCAAGTGCCGTGATAAATATTTGTCTAATATAGACACGGGGTAACCGATCATAAACCATTGACATACATTCTCGAATCGAAGACAGGCTCAGTTTACTAATGACATATTAGCGGTAAAGACAATGTTGTAGCTGACAGATTATCAAGATAAATTTACGGGTTTCTGAATGCATTGAATGTCAAAAATCCAAAATAAATAGATATACTAAATCACCTCATGTTGAAATTCCAATTCCTAAATGTAGATTTAAACATATCCATATGGATATTGTAGGACCATTATCAGTTTCAAGAAGTTATAAATATATTTTAACATGCATCGACAGAAGAAAGTGTTAAAACTTTTATTCAAAATAATATTTCTCGTTTTGGCATCCATTAAAAACAATTTACATCTAGTTTTTTTCGAATTTAGTAGACATACTTGTAGCCTCCGGTAGGTTAGTGGTTAGTGTTCTAGTCTGGTAGACCGGAGGTGGTGGGTTCGATTCCCACCTGAGACACTGGTTAAGGAGCGCACAACAGGCCCGATAGAGGCCTAGGTGTATTTCTTCGGATTTAATGTATATACATCCTCCTTTCAAACTAACTAACTAACTAGTAGACATACTTGGTATCAAAAAAATTTACATCTCTGCCTATCATCCACAAGCTAACGGAATCATAGAAAGATTCATTTTTCCTCTATTCGAACTGTTATTTCTCATCATAGAAACAGTCGTAGTTTAGAAAATAAAACTGAGTTCTTACTTCAGAAACTACGGAAACATTTTTCCTCTATTCGAACTGTTATTTCTCATCATTGAAACAGTCGCAGTTACATTCCTCCTTCTTTAATGAATTGTTCGTACGTTTTTGTAAAAGTCAATAAAAAAATTGGATTGCAATATCATTTTAAAGGTCCATATAAAGTCATAAGAAGAAACGATAAATTTTGTAAAATTCAGAAGGGCAATCTACATTGTCGGTTGCAATCGATCATTTGAAACCAGTTTTTATCGATGAATCAAAGTTAAATGAAGTACTACATAATACAAACAAATACTTTTAATCTAAACTAAAGTTACTTTATACCATATTTCCAAAGCTGACGGGGGAGTAGATGTAGAAACTTAACTTGTTTCTTAAAACACTTATTAATATATATAAAAACTTTTTCCTGTTATTGTTTGATTTGAAATATTTTACTTTTTCATTATAAATAATTTGCTTGATCAATAAACATAATTTTTATTAAAATATAAAAAATATAAATTAATTTAAAAATTGTTCCATCAACGGCTAAGCCGAAATTTTTCATGAGCCGACCATATGTTTTTGAAAGCTGAAAATAAAATAAAATTTAATCATAATTATAACTATTCAGTGTTATTTTTAAGATAAATTTCACAATATGACAGAGTACTGCTTTTGCGAAATTATTTCACAAATATTTCATACCAATTTTGAACAGAGTACCTACCCAGCAGTTCGGCGGGACAGTCCCGAACCAACCACTTATGGTAGCCCTAGTCACCCGACTGCCCAGGCACAAAGTATACAGAGGCGTCACGGCTAAAAAATATATTTGTCTCTTTCGCACGATACCATTTCAACTTGTTTCGTTTTCGTCTTATTTTTTGGGTTTCTTTTCAATTATCTTATTGGAGGTAAGTAAATTATTAGTTAATTGCTGTAAAAAATATAAAATAAAACATCATAATATGTATATTAGTGTAATGACTTTTTGCAATTTTTGCAAATATCAAAAAATACCATAGCAAGAGCTTGTAGGGCGTGAACAGATGAAGGAATATGATATTATTTTTTCGCGATCGTGAAAAAAGTTCCAAGTGTGCCCTCTTTCGTTTACTCGGGAGATAGTAATGACGACTGTCCACTCCCTGTGTACAATAAAGTGGCGACTGTCTTCGCATTCGATTACGAAGAATATTTTCGTGACAAATGACCAAAAACATTCAAATAGGGTACAACCAGCTGGTTAAACTTTAGTGATAAATAAGAATTGTGTCTCCAATAGATGTGTAAAATATCGACATTCTGAAGTACAATATGTCCCCTCACTCGTTTACATAGGGTACTGTCAACCATATGGTTACACATTAGTGTAAATGACTGGCTTTTACGTATGCATTCCCTATAAGAACAGTGGCAGTCATTTAACCGGTCATTTGACTGCCACAGTGATGAAAATGTTCATCAAAAGTTACTAATTATCTGCAAGGTATATTAATTATAAGGTAGTGTTAACAGAGCAGCTGATTGTTTTTTGCTAATACACTTTTGATTTTTTTATATGTAGTTTGACAGTGTTCTGGCACTTTGAAGTGTAGGCATGCTGTCAAACTCCGTATATAAAAAATAAAATGAATTCACTCCGTATTTCTGAATTCGCCGACGACACTACCTTATAATTAATATATCTTGATTATCTGTTTCTTAAAAAGTGATGGAAACTTTTGTGCACATGTGATTTTGCATCACCCTCGCACTTATGAATTCTATCGACTTTAACACATATATTTGAGTTGCTCACTCTTTTGATGTTTAGTAATCAAGGATGACATAAATATTAGTCACGATTGACTGATCATGCTTGATGGATATATCCATCACAGTGAACAAATAAGAACAAATTAATCGGTCATTGTTGACTAATCATACTTGATAAATATATCCGTCAAAACTGACGGCATAGACTACTCCAAGACTGGAATCAGCTGATTTTAGCAATATGGCGTAGGCAAACAAAAAAAATTTTCCGAAAGATCAACAAAAGAAAATGTATAATGAACCGCGGGAGATTTAAAAGAGGGACATATATATTTCCATCGCTCTTCACCTTACACTTAATTTTTTTCAAATGTAAAAAACAAATTGGATTACAGTCAAACCCATTTATAACTATTTCTTGCTCTTTACGAACTCATCTTAATTACCAGAATTTTGATACAAAAACATATTTTATAAAGAATTCTTGGTTAAAAGGAATTACTATTTAGTCCCATTACTATTTAGAACATTGAGGAATAATTAAAAAAAACTTTTAATTAGAATCTAAGCAAATATTTAATAAAATAAAGTTGTTTTCCTTTTAATCTTATTTTTTTTTTGCAATTCTTCTTCACATACAATTTCTTCAATGTTTACATTTTTTGCTGTTATTTTTCAAACGAACGATAAAAACAATCATACAGCTCATCTCACACATTCATCGATTTTTTAATCTTTTATCTTTTGCTCTAAAATTTTAACTAATGGCGGAATTCAAAAAATGGTAAAAAAAATTTAAAAAAAACCATTCGGTTCGAATTTACTTTTTTGACAGCTGTCAATGGTTCCTTATCTGGTTATCTGTGACTGACGGTTATATCAATTTATAATTAAAACACAATTTATTAATATTTTAAGATAAATATATTTTTATATTATTAATATAGTAAGCATATACATAAATTAACAATCATTTCACCATTTTACATACCTCGCAGAATCTTAAATCCTCCCTCTTTCGCTTCTTGATATTTGGCTTTCGCAGAAACAATGAATTTATAACGACGAAAAATACAACTCTGAAACACAGCGACAGTCATTTGGCTGTCATTGTAGATGAAAATAAAGATTTTAATATATATTAATCAAAATGTAGTTGTTTCACTCTTTCATATGCAAATGAAACCCTTTACCACACATTGGGTACATCAACAGTAATTTTACCGGTCATTTGATTGTCATTATTGATGGAATTATCCATTAACAATTTTTTTAGCAATTTTATAAAAAAATGTTGCAAGTGTGTTAGTAAAATCATTCTGTAGTATTAGTTTCGGTCATACATTTCTTGTAGGGTTGATTCAAGGCGAATTCAGATAAGGTGGTAAGGCTCAAGATATATTAATTATAAGGTAGTGTTATCAGAACAGCTGATCGTTTTTTGCTATTATGTTCATTTTTCGCCGTGGTGTATAATTAATGTCAAACTTTGTTTACATTTTGTAAATGTCAAACTTTGTTTTCATTTTGTTAATGTCAAGCTGGTTTCATTTTGTATATTAAATTTTGTGATTAAAGTGAAATTGTGTGATTAGGGTATATTTTTGTGTTTTTAATCTTTAAAAGTTAAAACATCAAAATAAATTATAAACAGATTCAAATTTATAAACATTTTTTGTTTAATTTAAATTCGCTTTGATTTATTTGTCAGCTGTTTTTGAAATTTTTCCTTTACAGCCAATTCGCCTTCAAGTGCAGGCACAATGTCAAACTACATATAAAAAAAATATAACCAATTCGCTTGGTATTCTGAATTCGCCGATGACACTACCTTATAAAATTAATATACCTTGGTAAGGCTGATAATTTTTTTCTTAATTCGCCTGGTTTACGTAGCTGTCAAAGTTTGCTATTGTTTACATTTTTATATTTAAAAACTTCCATTATACGGAGAAAAACTCCGTTAATATTTTGAATTACTTATGTAAAAAATCTAAAAATACCAAGCATCTCGGAAACAAATATCATTTTATTTAAATAATGGCATAATTGGTATGTATACAAATATGTTATTTAGGAAAAATATTTTTTTCTAACGTGATTAACTAAAAAAAATCTCTTCCGGAACACTTGATATAAAGAAACACATATGAAGAATTTAGCCGAACAGCGGCAGCTTACTTTTACATATGGCTTAATTTTGAAATCTATTAAATGTTAACAAATTAAACAATATTGTTTTATATATACACTATGTAGATAAAGAGATTAACTAAAAAAAGTCTGTTCCGGAACGCTTTATATAACAAAACCCATATGAGGTATTTACCCGTCCGGCGGCTGCTACATTATGGCCAAATATTGAAAATTACTCCGCCGGAGTAGAATTATCCATTCGCAACGAATATTCATTCATTCGTAATATAATATTTTCATGAATATGTACTTTTTTATGTTTATTTTTCACAAAAAAATAACTTTTACTTAACTTCAGGCACTCACTTAAATTTTGCAAATTAATCTGCCGGAATAGAATTTTTCGTTTGAAACAAACATTATTCAATTCAGAATATATTTTCCTTACAAATTTTAATATCTTTATCTTTATTTTTTAATAAAATATAAATTTTTTACAAAAATTTTTCATCAAATGAATTCGCCGTACTTATGGTTTTTGACACCTACGTCAAGGTATATTAATTATAAGGTAGTGTTAACAGAGCAGCTGATTGTTTTTTGCTAATACACTTTTGATTTTTTTATATGTAGTTTGACAGTGTTCTGGCACTTTGAAGTGTAGGCATGCTGTCAAACTCCGTATATAAAAAATAAAATGAATTCGCTCCGTATTTCTGAATTCGCCGACGACACTACCTTATAATTAATATATCTTGGGTGATACCAAGTCAGGTAATGTTCGTTTTGTTGCTAACTTTGAGCATTAACCTATTAGATCCCAACCATCTTAAAATCAATAAATGTAAATTATTTATTTAATTTAAAATAAAATTGAACAAAAAAATTATAAATTTTGAAAATGCGATTTTTGGCCTGTACTCGGATGGGTACGGAGGGACAATATGGGTATAAATACAAATAAATAAAAAAATAAAACCAATTTTTATTTTTTTTTTCAAAATTTTGGTATTTTCCTACATAAAAAATCGAATCAATTGGAGTTGAGATTTTTTCCATTAGATTAATTCAGTGCACTTTTTCGACTCATTATTGATATTTGTGCTAAAATAAATTAATTAAAATTCATCAAATGGGATGTATTTTTCACTGCCATGTTGTCTGGTAGATTCTCCAGTAATTAAGTGTATTCATTAATTTCTTGGAAATATTTAAAAAATAATGAAAAATTTAAATGTGAACTGATTTTATTATAAAGATAATCAGTAGCACCTGTCAGGCTTCTAAAATTTTTACCAAAAGTGTCATAAACATCCTTAAAAGATGATTAAGATATACCCAGTGTGCTGTGCTACCCTAAACACAATATAAATTCAAATTCCAATTTACGATTTTTGAGGATTCTTGCTCTATTTTTTGTATTTGATTCATGTGGGGACACCAGACAACAATTGTAATTTTACCAATTTTTACCAAACGTTAGTATGGATTTTAACGCTACCCATGCAAAATTTAAAGATTCTAGCTCTAATAGTTTTACTGACATACGAATTTTGTATTACATTAATAGCAGATGTCAAGTCTCCTAGTCCGCCCATTTTTTCTCTCTCTTTCTCTCTAAGAATTTCTCAAATATAAGAATTTATGTATTTATATGTTACAAACCAACAATTAGAAGATTCTACTTCTACCCAGCAAAATCTTCAATTACCCGGTAAGTAGACAAGTAATATTGGAGCAAAGTGTAAGTACTTTCTTTTTGGGTGAATAACTACTTATTTTTGTTTGACGATGACCAAAAATAACTGGTTACAAATGTGCTCACCCGTCTTTTCCGGATATAAAACCTGCCTTACAGTTATTTTCTGTGTTTATTAGTCTATTCTATTACCCAATGCTCCATTAACAAGTTGTTTGATCGTGCTATTTGGAATAGTTTTTACACAAAGGTACAAATCAATATGTCTTCAAAAATCTTCTAATATCGACTATGTTTAAAACCATTAAATAATTCCTTATTATACATACGCTTTATACATCTAGCTAAAATAATTTTATTAATAAAGATCACTCATTACCAAGTAATGTGTGAAATAACTACATTACCTACAATACTCATTACCAAAATTTGAAAATATGTTACCGGGTAATAGTTTCCCAAATATACAATTTTTTTATTTAATTTATATTGGAGCTAAACGAATTCCAACTCTTATTTTGGAGATTTTTTGCTTTTTGTTTTTACTTTGTAAAGAAATTGACAGTTGTTCAATAACAGAATTGAACATACACACAAATAAAATAGAGAATTTTATTTGTACTTATGTGTTGGTTGGCTTGTAGGGTATAAAAACACTATATTTATTTTATTTTTTTATTTAATTTATATTGGAGCTGAAATGCCCCCTATTGCTAGTCCTTCAATGTATTTCCCCAATATAAACATGGATGTCAAAGATTTTCCTGCTAAATTTGAGGATTATAGTTCTAATAGTTTCTCAGATATAAGAAATTTTGTATTTAATGTATATGGGGTTCTAAAACTCCCGCCCATTTTCGGTCCACATTTACACATAGACGTGAAAGTCCGTGCTAAATATTAAGATAATGCAAGATAATCGAATTTATGTATTTAATCCATAGTGGCCGTGGTACTCCCTATTGTTATGTTAGCCCACCCATTTTTTTATAAATACACTAAAATGGTTTCGACAAAATTTGAGAACTCTAACTCTTATATTTTCTCAGATATAATAATTTAAAATTTTCTTTATATGGGAGGTACTGCCCCTATTTCTAGTCCGTCCATTTTCTCACAAATGTTCATGTGGATTTCAATGTTGTTCGTTCAAAATTTAGAGGTGGAATTTCTAATAGTGAATGGAACTTTTATCAAAAAAGTCTAAAAAAAAATTATTTGTGAGATTGGTTTTTAATGAGTTAATGAATGGGGTCATATTATTGGAAAGGTATTTCAAAGCTCTTTCAAACGATATTTATATCGCCCGGATCGGTTCAGGAATAGCAAAGATTTTGCATAAACGTATATAAACTTTAAAGGTCTATAACACAAAAACTAAAAAAATGGTGACCAAAAGACTTATATTAAAAATCATAGAATCAAAAGTTTCATAGGCTTTCAAGATTGGAGAGTTATATATATTGTAAATATAAGCCCATGTGTTTTATATTTAACTCTGTTTTTCTTAACAGCAGCTGGTCAGCTATAACATGAATAATAAAATGTAAATTAAATTTTACCTATGTGGCAACGTTGCTGGTAAACAATAAACTTTGCGTAGATTTGGCTGCACTCTATTGTTTCAGTTATTCCAAGAATACACCAGAAAAAGCAAGCACAATATAGACAAACATAAATAATATTATGTTTTCTCTTTTTAGCTTATGTATTTTGTGTCACTAATTTAAAGAACGAGGTAAAACATTTTTGCATAGCAGGCTATGCCATTCACTATGGCTACCACAACGTTTCACTAGTCTAGGATTTTGTTAAAAAAGGAAAATATTCGTGATTTATTAAAGTTGTGAGGATAAAAACAAAAATGTGATATTCTTTCTTTCAGTGCAATTTTATAAACAACTTTTTGTTTTCCCATAAAAATAAAATAAATTTTGAGAGACCTTAGTCATTGTGCGGCGACAAACATTTTTAATGTTGTAATATCTGTTTTTTGTTGTAATTACACACATTTTCAATAAATTAACCATCTATTGGGAAATTGTATGAAATTGTATTGTTAAGCAAACATTTTTATAAACAAATTTGAAATAGTTCTAGGATATGTTTGTTCATATTGTATGTTAAGGTAAGCGCTCTCTTGCGGTCTAAATTAAATAAGTATGGTGTTTTAATTTGTGAAAAAGTGATTAAAGTTGAATATTTTGACAAAAAATTAATCGAAAGTCAAATGAATTGATTTTTTTATTGCAGCTTTTAAAGCCATCCAACAACAATAAATCTCACGGATACACATCAATAAAAACATAATTTGTTGTGAGTTATATCTGGAAAATAGTCATAAAACGTCATTGCTTATTATTTTGCCATTAGTGCCTGAAACATACGTTTTTCCAATTCAAATCTAATTGATGAATTCTATAGTGATACCTCCTCTGTAACATCATTCAGTAAAAAAGTTGACATTTCATGCCGAAAATACTATATATATCCAAAAATATATATAATTGACATTCCAAAAGTTCTATTATTTATGTACCTACATAAATTATTATCATATACTAATACCTATGAAGGACGACAAATGAACTAGATCGCAATTTTGTTTAATCGTAAGCGAGCGAGATATAGGATATATATTTGAAATAGACTCATATATATCGACATACACATAATTGGGTTGAAGACTATAAATGAACAATAAGCATATACTTGATCTTACTTTTCGATTATCTCAATCTCTCGATCAGAACTATGATGTAAGGATAACGTTGGTATATTTTTTTGTTGTTTTTTCTTAACAAATATCGATTTTGCCGTTGTAGGTCGTTAGTATGGAGACAGTTTTGTCGGTCATTTCGGCGCTGGAGGGAACAACGATTACAAAGGAACAATTGGAAGCCACCAGATTGGCCAAGTACATTAATCAATTAAGAAGACGTACAAAATGTGAAAACTTAGCTCGCCGTGCAAAATCTTTACTGAAAAAATGGCGGGAAATGGTAGGAATACAACAGTCTAGTGAATCATCATCAGCGGCGGTAGGTTCAGGCGCAGTAACTGCAACTGGGCCCACTGTGAGTAACCCTATTTCCACAACAACCGCACCTTATAATATGCCAGTCACCGACAATGCAGTTTCTACGTCTCATTTAAAAAATCCTCAAATTAGCCATCAACAACAAAACAGACAAAATCAATATGCAACTAGTGTGAAACAACATCAAATTCAACAACAGCCTTATCATTCACAACCATCCTCGCCTGTAAATCTTCAAGATAAATCCAATCCCAATGAATATTTAATTTCAATGTCCAACCCTGCGACCGGTTCACAGGTGACAAAAAGCTCAATAACAAATATACGTAAGAAAAAAAGACTTGAAAAAAGTTTAAATAACGATTTAATAATTCAGCACCAACCGAAACAACAACCCACAAGTTTTGCCAATTTAATTACTGGTTTAGGTAATACATTTCCTTCAGAACGAAAAACTCCACGGGAAAAATCCGAAACTGTTGCATCGACCGTAAAACCAGTAGAAACATTTATAATCGAACACTCATCAAATTCGAATTCCGATTTAATATGTTTACCATCCAACAATACTGTTAGTAATTTTACCTCAGCAACTGATGTTCCTCCCGTTGTAATTGATTTACAAGATACCAATTCTAGTATGACTTCATTAGTGTCAAAAGATGTAACAAATGTATCCTCGTCGTTCTATAAAACAAAAACTTCTACAAAGAAATCAAAGAAAGAGAAAAAACGCAAAGATCGTAACGTCACGTCACGTAAAAATCAATCGATACAAGACTGTGAAGATCAAAATACAACAACTGCTTCCTATCAGCATAAACGGGCATCTGATGTATTACAACTAGATGAAAAGTCACATTCTGCCTGCCCTACAATATCAAATATATCTGGTATGTATAATTTCATGATATTATTTTAAATTAATAATAAACAAGTAAGGGAGTTATATTCGGCTGTGCCGAATCTTATATGCCCTTCATTCACCATAGCCTTTTTAATTATTATTTTTTTAATTTTTTATTTTTTTTATTTATTTATTATTAGTAATATAAAGCCATACCGGCCAAAATAACAATATTACGCAGTAAAACATATATCTGAAATAATACAAACATTTTGATTAATATGCAAAATATAAAAATTATTAATTAATTACAAAATTATTTTCAGTATTATTTTTCAACACGTTTACATACTTTAAATTTTCTAATTTTTTCTTTAAATTTTCAAAATACATATTTGCAATTTCTTTGTTATAAATAAGCAAATGCAATTTTCTCACAAACAATCCGTACCTTGTTGTTTACTTGCGCCTAAATGCACAACAATTCTAATTATTTGACGAAATTTTTAGAGGTTGTCTTGGATTTTTGCTCATATCTGATATATATGGACCTATTTTGCTGATTTTAAATAGGAAACATCGAAAGCATATCTGATAGAATGTTTGAAAATTTAGGTGCCTAAGATATCTGTGGGTCTTCAGAAAATTGATTTCAACAGACACACACTGACAGACAGATAGACATGGCTTAATCGTCTCTGCTATCTATAAGGTTCCATAATATACAATAGCGAGCACAAAATATGCAACGCGTGACGATATGATCTTCGATTTCGTCTGTTTCGAAATAACGGTAATGAATCCATCTCTTCTTTTTGCTGTTTATTCTCTTAACTCTGGGCTTCCAAACAAGCGAAATTTTGTTTCAATTTCTATTACGCAAAGTGAAATATTTTATATTTGCTGAAAAAAGTGAACTTTTTTCGCGAGCACAAAAAATGCAACGCAATAAAATAACAGTAAATTTATGATTTTTATTGCGTTTTGAATGAAAGTTTCTTGAAGAAATTAAACAATACGAATATTATAATAGTAGTAATTATTATCTAATCAAAAAGAACTATTATTAAAGCTCTAGAGAATAAGAATCCATGCTTGAAATTGGTTCGTTCTTTTGAGTGAAAAATTTGGCGTAAATCGATATGAATCACGATTTCACTTCAGAAAAAGCATGGAAAGGGAACAGATAGTGGTTGTCTATGGAAAACTTCCACTTTTAAAGACCGTCAGGTGGACGTTGCTAGTTTCACAAAGGAGCATATGGGTGACTCTATTGGAGTTCACATTGCTCGCGGACGTTTTAATAAAGTGTAATTTGCTTGGAAAACATTTTACTAAGGAACCATTCATCAGTAGAGTCAAGAAAAACAAGCCCCGTTATTTTGCGAAACGTATCAGCATTGGTCAAGTGAACAGCGGGTTAAGGTCTTATGTGACGACGTGAGCAAATAAAATTTATTTGGCTCCGATACCATAAATTTCTTACTAGATGGCCTAGACAAAGACAATATATTCGTCTAATAGTCACATATGTCGAAAAATCCATTTTGGAGTGGTTCAAGAAGCGAGATTTTCGCAATGAAATCACTGATTATATGTCAAGCATTTACAGTACCACCTGACCAATGCTTAACACATTTCTCAAACTCAAAGCGGTACTTTTTATTGACTCTACTAATCTGGGATTTCTTTGTGAATCATTTTCCAAGCAAATTACACTTTGTTAAACCTTCTGCGGGCAATTTGAACTCCAATAGAGTCACCCATATGCTCCTTTGTGAAACCAGCAACGTCCACTGACATCTTTCGTGAGGCGATTTTGAACAATTTAATCATGTGACGGTCTCTAAAAGTGGTAGTTTTCCAAAAATGACCACTATCTGTTACCTTTCCACGCTTTCTCTCAGGTGAAATCGTAATACAGATCGATTTACGTCAAATTTTTCACTCAAAAAACAAACCAATTTCAAGCATGAATTCTTATCCTATAGAGCTTTAATAATAGTTATTTTTTGATTAGATAATAATTACTACTATTATAATATTCGTATTGTTTAATTTCTTCAAGAAACTTTCATTCAAAACGCAATAAAAATCATAAATTTACTGTTATTTCATTGCATTGCATTTTTTGTGCTCGCGAAAAAAGTTCACTTTTTCCAGCAAATATAAAATATTTCACTTTGCGTAATAGAAATTGAAATAAAATGTCGCTTATTTGGAAGCTCTGAGTTAAGAGAATAAACAGCAAAAAGAAGAGATGGATTGATTACCGTTGTTTCGAATCAGACAAAATCAAAGATCGTATGACCCCGCGTTGCAATTTTTGTGCTCGCTACTGTATATACAGTGATGTTCAATGAAATAGAGCAACCATCACGTTCAAAGTTTCTCTCCACGTAAAATCTCTCCTACAAAGAATAGAGTTGGAAAAAATAACTGAAATTTTGTATTGATCTGCTAAGAATATAATATCAATATTTTTTCAATAATTTACGTCGCTACTCGTAATTTTAATGTAATTTTAAATTAAGCTATATAATAAAATAAAGCCAGTTTGCAAAAATATAAAAATTTAACAATTGACAGACAATTTTCAAAAATTTTGAATGTTGTAATATCAGTTTTTTGTTGTAATTACACACATTTTCAATAAATTAACCAACTATTGGGAAATTGTATGAAACTGTATTGTTTAGCAAACATTTTTATAAACAAATTTAAAATATATCTAGGATATGTTTGTTCATATTGTATGCTAAGATAAGCGCTCTCTTGCGGTCTAAATTAAATTAGTATGGTGTTTTAATTTGTGCAAAAAGTGATGAAAATTAAATATTAAAAAAAAAAAAAAATGAATCGGAAGTCAAATGAATTGATTTTTTTATTGCAGCTTTTAAAGCCATCCAACAACATCAAATCCTACGGATACACATCTCAATAATAACATAATTTATTGTGAGTGTTTGAGTTTGTAAAAATATAAAAATTTAACAATTTTCAAATTGAAATCGATCCAAATAGTATAGCTTTTTATTATAATTCTAAAAGATTCTCATTAAAAAATTATAATTATGAGTTCTAGGGAAGGGCTATAGACAAATTGATGAAATAATTGGGTGTACCAAGAAAGTGATAGAAGATAAGATGCTGTAAAATATGAATTCAATCAAAAAATATAGAGGAAAAAATGAAAAATTATTCCTTTTTTGAAGCGAAAAATTCTGACTCATGCAGAGGATGACACTTTTGTGTGCTCCGTGTACCCTTAAAAGGGAATATAACTTAGATGTTGCCAGCTTAATAGTAAGATCTCTCATGTATTAAAATAATATAAAGGATAAAATTAGTTGAAAAGTATTATATGGTACTTTAAAGATCCTGAAGGAAAAAATAAATTTTCTCAAAAACATTTGAAATTTCTCCTTGAGCAGGAATCGAAATATTTTGTGGTCAGATGTAAAATATCTATTTATTTAATTCTGATATGATCCGTATAGCTGTACGTAGACGTTTCAACATTGGATTTTGTCCCCAATGTACTATAAATATCATTGTTCAGCTCCAACAAGATTCCCAAAATTTTATATAAAAATAAAACAAAGAATATTTCAAATTTATTAGAGATGAAGATCTCTTTTTATTTAAAAAATACTACCTCGTAGAAGTAGATGGTTTTTAAATGTAATATGCACGTAGTGCTTGTGTCGTAGACAAATCAAAAGTAATTTATAATGTCAAACGAAACAAGCATAAATTTGGTGCCAAACGAAACAAGCATATATTTGATGGCAAACAATATTTAAGCACCGTTAGCGGTTTCTCGTTGGAATCTTCCAACAAAGTTGCAAAAAAAGGGAAGCTTTATAGGATTCTAACGTTGTTATAAATAGTATTTCAAAAAGGTAGTTAAATCAATTTTAACTTAACATTGCCGGCCACCTTGCAATACCTTAGGAATAGCAAACGATTTTAAAACGATGTAGATTTTTAAGAACTCTCGACTTTCCCCACAGAACCTAAGTCCCGCAGGTGGATTTTTAAAAAGTCTCTCGACTTTCCCCACAGAACCGAAGTGCCGCAGGTGGATTTTTAAGAAGTCTCTCTACTTTTCCCACAGAACTCCCGCAGATGGATTATTATTTAATATAAGTAATATAATATATATAAAGATAATAAATAAGAAGGTAAAAACATTAATAAGGTAGTAGGAACATAAATATATTTCTGTGAGTGATAATAAATTAATGGTTAAAAAGCGTTAGACCACGTAGAATACGTTAAATTGTCGATATATGTTTCGAAGTCCCTAGGATTAGCTGGACCTGTCAGTATCCAACCAAATATAGTTTTCTGTGCCCATAATGACCCTAATATGTTTTGTTGTATTTCCGGTAAAATAATGCGAGAATATAAATCTGCTCCAATAAGAATATATACAGGTCTACTAGTAAAAAGAATCAGCCAAACAAAGATTTGGCAATATTTTTTCAATATCGACATTTACAGAAGTCGAACGCAAATTTCCTGTTATTTCTGGTAAAACAAATGCGTTAGTTGATAATTTTATTGAAGAATCTAAATCTGAACAAATTTCCAAAGGACAAAATTTTGTAACTCCAAAAACGTTAGAATTCGCAGAATGAGTGGGAAGTTTTAATCTTTTTCGTAAACGTTTAGAAATGAAAGAACATTCTGAGCCCGAATCTATTAAAGCACGGACCTGATACTTATGGTTGTTATGAATTATGTTTACCATTGCAGTCCCTATCAAAACGGACTGATTCTGTCTAGTATGAAATACTTGAGGATTGTATACTGCAGATGAAGCATAGAATGATGTCGATTTTTGCAAATAAAACAGTTATTATTGATCGTACAACTTCTGACATTATGTGTCCTCGAAAGGCAATTAGTACAGCAGTTATAATCATTCACACTAGAAATTCTTTGTTACTGAAAGATTTTTAAATCGACGACAATTTCGCAAATAGTGAGACTGATTAGGGCATAAGATACATGAAGGTTTAGTAATAGTAGAACTATTTGACTGCACTGAAGAGTCGACATCAGTCGAGTTCGTACCTTTAAGATCTTGAAGACATTGCAATGTCTGAATTCTTTCTGTAAGAAAGTTATCGAAATCTTTCCATGTGGACAAAATAGTTTTGTTCTTAACACCCTGTTCCCACAAAATAACTGTAGATCTAGGCAAACGTTGAATACACATAAAAATGATAATTGGGTCCCAATTATCAGTAGGCACTTTATAAACAGAAAGAGCCGCAAGGCAACTATTAATTCCGCGTTGTAATGTTTTGAGTGCTGTTATCGATTCCTTGTCAAGGAAAGGAAGACCAAAAATATGTTTTAGTTGGTTATGTACCAACATACGAGGATTCTCATATGCTTCCTTTAAATCGCGCCAGGCTACCTCAAAACTTACGTTAACAAGTGGATATTTAGGAACGAATTCTCTTGCTTCACCCTCGGTTTTTCGTATCAAATGGCAAAGGCGTTCTATATTGCTAATCCGTGAGCTATTAATAAAAATTGCGGTAAATAAATCCCTAAAAGCGGACCAAGAAACATAATCACCTCCAAAAGGATCGATATCACAAGGAGGTAGAGTCAGAATATGCTCTGAATTACCGGAGTTCGGATTTACCGTTGGAGATTCACTACTTTTCGAAGCCGATTTGAATTTATCTATTTTTTCATATATGGATCCTCCACATTGGACATAAGCTGAGTAGGTGGCTTGATATTTAGCACTCACTACTTCAAATTCACTAGTTTCTAAAGTGTTAAGACATACGTAGTAAGTCGTCTTAACATTTTTCCAAAGTGTTTTTAACTCCTCACTCTGAATCTCTAAGGTATAAACCGTATGAATTTCTTAGCCAAAATTACATATCCCTAAATGCAATAAGAACACCCGATGCTTTTATAAATGTGTTTAGTGAAGAAACCGATTTTTTTTAATATATGAAAAGTCAATAAAAATAAATAAATTAATTAATAGACCGATATCAAAATACTACTTGACTACAAAATTTATATAAACAAATAGATAATAGTCAAACTGGCCGAGCGTAGGATGACTAATATGAAGGTAGAAGAAGAATCAACCGTTTATGTATTTTATTGTTTTATTTTACAGATCTAAATCTGTAAACAAATAACGCACAAAAGAAGATGTAAAAAACACTGATTTTTGTAATAAAATTTACTTTAGTTTATTGTCCATAGGATCAAAAAGAAATTTCAAATATAAATAAAAACAAAACAACGACTTTTATCACTTGCTCACAATTGAAATATATTTACGTACCTTATTTCGTAGAAATAAATAAATGGTAAATATATCTCCGGTGGACTGTAATATAGGAATGGAGTTGTAGGTGCCAAAAAAGATCCGGTACTGATATCAAGATCCAAAAAAACCGATAAATGATCTAAGAAATCCGGCTCGAAGGACCAAATGTTCAGCTCCAACAAGATTCCCAAGATTTTATATAAAAATAAAACAAAGAATATTTCAAATTTATTAGAGATAAAGATCTCTTTTTATTTAAACCAAAATATTACCTCATAGAAGTAGATGGTTTTTAAATGTAATATGCACGTAGTGCTTGAGTCGTAGACAAATCAAAAGTGATTTATAATGTCAAACGAAACAAGCATAAATTCGGTGGCAAACAATATTTAAGCACCGTTAGCGGTTACTCGTTAGAATCTTCCAACAAAGTTGCCAAAAAAGGGATGCTTTATAGGATTCTAACTTTTTTGTAAATAGTATTTCAAAAAGGTAGTTAAATCAATTTTAACTTAAACAATCATTGAACATGGTGGCGGATACGTAATGGTATGGGGTTATTTTTCTTGTTTGGAACATGGTCTCTATTTCGGATTGAGGAAAGATAGGGCTGTAAATATCCCATAATTATAATTAATGATGCTATGCTGAATGAGAAATAGCACTTTTTTAACCCTTTCCGTGGTTTTGTCGAATATATTCGACATTACAATAGACTCTGTTTTTAAGCATTTTTTGGGTATAATATTTAACTTTAGTTTTAACTTTTTTCTTTTAGATAAAAATGAAGACTTTATTATATTTATAATTGAGATTTTGAAAGATCTTCCGTATTTTAAAAGTATTTAAAAATCAGATTTTAAGAAATTGTCACTTATGACTACTTTTTAAAAAGAGCTTTTTAACAACGTTTAAAAAACAGCTTCATTTAATGGTCAAAAAAATTGATTTTAGGAGATCGGACTATGCAAATTTAAATTGTATTTTATTGAAAGAAGTTTAAGAACACATTTTACAAAAAAAAAAATCATAAAAAATGTTGGTGGTACTTTTTGTGGAGACTGTTTTTCGAATGTCTAATATATTCGACATTTAACTTTGACTTTTTATAACTCACTAGGGAAAACTCAAATTCAAAAAATATTATTTTTCCCGGATTCAGCATACTCAAATTATCTTAAATATAAGTTTTCAAGTTTTTTTCTAGACATAAATTATTTTCGACCCTGAAAGGGTTAATGTGATTCCCACTATTATGTCCTCAATTTATTTATTAATTTTATTCATTTTCTTTGTACATTAAGATTGGGGAGGCGTTATGAAAAGGATAAATTCTGATTGAATATTATTTTGTGTTATTTATTGTAGCACAGTTTGTAAATATTTTGGGTTTAGGTATTATTGCTAAGTAATATATAAGTTTGTCCTTGAAGACTTTGTATTACTGAATAAATTGAATAAATAAAAGCGAAATTCTTTATATGACTCCATATTTCTTGCTCCAAAAAGAGGTGTTATTTCTTATTTTTTGTTGATATTTTCTGGTTTAAACTTATGTATTTCTACATTTTATTGTATTTTCTTAGAACAAAGAATTATTTCAACAATTTGCCTATAGCCCTTACCTTGAACATTACGTATTTTTATAATTTTTCTGCGACCTCGAATGCAAAGTTTGCTTGTGCCTCTTTTTGGACTCAAAATTAAATTTTTTTTAATGAGATTATATTAGGATTGTAATAATTAGGATTGTAATAATGTATTTGTATCGGTTTTAAAACGAGAAAAATTATGAACTCGTTTTTAAACGAGAAATTTTCTCGGATTCGGTTTACAGAATAGACAGGAATGATTTCTTACCAAGATCGGAGATTTTTACACTCACACATTATCTTTTAGAAATATTTTTCTGGTAAATTGTTGAAATTTGTATAGAATACTGAAACAGTTCCTATTTTAATGGATGAAACTGTTATATTTTCGCATTTACATTTTTCTCTGTTTAATCAAAAATTTCTGCTACATATATTCTTTTAATTTTAGTTGCGGAATATATTTGTATAAACACCTTGGAAATAGTTATTTATTTATATTTTCAACTAACTATTTATTTTTGAAAATTCTCCCGTCGATAAATTTTTGATTGATTTTTTAAAAAGCAACACTGTAATTTTAGAGTAGTGATTATTTTGATTATTTTATTAAAAAAAAATTTCAGTGGAAAATATATTTTCTGCTAAACTATATGGTAGAATTTGATGATTAATATCATAAATGAAAGCTATTTATCTGAACTTTCTTCTGTTATTCAGTTATTATAGGACTCGGAAAATTTTTATTCAAATTTAACTAAAATAAGCGTTGGAAAAAATAATAGAAACAAGTTATACAATGCCTTGTGTATGTAGCAAAATAGAAATAGAAAAGTATTTCTGAAAATGAAATAGACTTTTTGCTTTAATTTTTCACATTAAAGTTGGTTTTATCAGCATTTTATTGAGTATATGGAACCTGACAGCTGAATCGAGGGTCTCATTTTCTAAATATCTTAAAAACATAAATATAAAATAAAACAAATTGGTAGAAGTGCTAAAATCACCTATAAAACTGTTCCTTGAAATTATTTAGAGTCGAAAAGTTTATCATCATTGCCCGATTTTCAGGGCAATTTTTGGCCAATTTAGCTCTATTTTTTTTAATAATTCTTCATTTACATAACCGAGCCCATAGGGTCTTATATGGCTAATTAAAGCTACTAAATATATAAAACTACAAAATATATACATATATACATTTGTAAACTAAAAATATTATAATTAAAATCTAAAACAAATATTAATTGATATTTATATATGATTATGTATAACCAATAAACAATAAAAGTATAAACCATATAAATACATTCACAATAATGAAAACTGGCTAATATTAACATACTTTTGAAAATGTATTGAAAATGTATTTATTTTTTTTTTTTTTTTTTGAAGTTTTGCTAATTTTGGCCCTTGTGGGCTTGCGGAATTTTTTTGAAATAAATAAAAAAATTTATATTTTATATAAATTACATGTGGAGAAAGGTAAACATTTTAAGGTGCCAATATTCTTCCAGCTTCAATAATTTCAATTTGAATTGGTCTAGAGTATAAGAAAATTTTCTTAAATCTCTAGGCAACCCGTTCCAAATTTTAGAAACTCTAATTTGAAACGATTTTTGCAGACAATTTAAGTGCCTTATAGGAAATATAATTTGAGTATTTCTGGTTGAATGGGAAAACCGAAATTTGTCAACAATGTAAGTGGGACACCCTCTTATAATTGATTTGTAAAAACAATAATAATCTGATATTAATAAAATAGTCAAAAGATGAGCCAAGGAAATTATGGGTATGTTGAGTTACATGATTATGTATTTTCAGACCAAATACATAACGTATAATCTAGGGTGATCGACTCGATTTTTCAACCGGTTTTAAAACCGGTTTTTTCTGCTTTACCAGTGTCGGTTTTTTCTTAATGTTGATTTTTCGAATATCGAATAACCCGGTTTTTTCACTTTTTAAAAACCGGTTTCGAATACTTTCATTTGCTTTGTATTCAAAGATTATTTAAATATAATTTTTAAGTAAATAATAATACAGCCCGTCTAAATTTTAAAAATATTCGAGTCGAGGAACTAGCGTATATTTTTCTACAGCTCCTTTGGTTAAACTTTTTTGATTTTCCTAATTAATTAAAAAAAAATATTTGTAAAATTGATAACTGTTTGATAAAATTTTATCAATCTTAAGATTATATTCCAATTACAATAATTAATTTACGGCTGAAATTTTATGGAAGTGTTGGAATGCCTATGCAAATTTCCTAAACAGGGCTTTTAAAATAAGCTAGGATTACATAGTACCTTATGTTTAACAGAAGTGTCCCACTTTTTCCCTAATTTTTTTATATTAATGAAATAATGTAAATCAGACGACTAGATCTAAACAACATTTTTATTTTATAAAAGGTTTATAAAACAAAATATCCATATAAAATCTTATTTTTAAACTGTTTATAAAATAAAAATTTTGTTTGTGAATAAGGGGGATAATCTTTTAAACTGTTAAAAATCATTTCACATTAATCACATTAAGTTTTTCAAATTAAAATATATTTTTTTATTTATAATGAAAAACCGGTTAACCGGTTTTTTCTGAATTTGAAAAATATCAACCGGTTTTTTAAATGTCATCTATTCGAACTATTCGAAAACCGGTTTTTGGAAAATGTCGAATAATCGATCACCCTAGTATAATCCTGTTAAATATTATTCGAACAATTCGAACACTTTAGAATGGGTAAAAATGGAATGAAACATCGAGGTATTTTGATGAAATGTTAAAACTATGCTAAAATAAGTCAAATTTAATACAAAAATTCCAATTAGCATCGAAAATACATGACAAATCATAACGCAATAGAGGGTTTAGAATATGGGATTAATACCATTATAGAAACGATATATTCTATTATATAAAAATTAAAAATATAAAAACCAAAACATTTGAAAAAGTTTTCGTTTGATTATATTTTTTATAAGTCTAATAAGCCTTTATTATCAAAAAAAAAAAAAAAAAAAACAAAATTTTGTTTGTAGGATATACGATATAAAAAAATGTTTCTATAACGATATTATTTTCCAATGTTTTTCCAAACATTTTCGATACTAATTCGACTTTTTTTGTATTAAATTTAACTTATTTTAGCATATTTTAAACTTTTTATCAAAATACCTCTATATTTTTTTTTATTAAATTTAAGCATAAATAAACTTAAATTTACTTTTACCAATTTATTTTATTTTTATTCATGTTATTTAAGATATTTTGAAAGTGAGACCCTCGATTTTGCTGTCAGGTTCCATACATTCAAAAAATTTCTGCTAAAACCAATTTAAATGTGAAAAATCTAAACAAATTGTTTGGTCTGGCAACTCCGCCATGAAATAACGCGGAACATTTTTTCTTCTATAAAATAAATTGAAAAATTATAAAAATTATATTTAAGTGGTTTTTACTTATAATATAACATAAAAAACATTAATAAACTTTTATTAACTGGCTTAAATTCAAGTTTTTGTTTTTCAACAACAAATAAGTAATTTTGCAAAAACAATTAAATTTGCCGTGTTGTGTTGTTCCATCGTCTCACATAAACATACTGTGAATATCGCCAAATATAATATTTATGTATAAACAAACGATAAAATTTACCGGTTTCAACTCTACAAATTGGCCTCCAAACAATATAATCTCTCAAACACACCCGTTCCTGATTGTTTATTTTTGTTTATATATTGGGGCTCCAAAATCTACTGAACTTTATATCATTTGTCTTCATAATAAAGTTCTGAAATATATAATACATACATACATACATACATACATACATACATACATATGTATGTATGTATGTATGTATGTATGTATGTATGTATGTATGTATGTATGTATGTATGTATGTATGTATGTATGTATGTAGTATGTATGTATGTGTATGTATGTATGTATGTATGTATGTATGTATGTATGTATGTCTGTATGTATGTATGTATGTATGTATGTATGTATGTATGTATGTTGTATGTATGTATGTATGTATGTATGTATGTAGTATGTATGTATGTATGTATGTATGTATGTATGTATGTATGTATGTATGTATGTATGTATGTATGTATGTATGTATGTATGTATGTATGTATGTATGTATGTATGTATGTATGTATGTATGTATGTATGTATGTATGTATGGTATGTATGTATGTATGTATGTATGTATGTATGTATGTATGTATGTATGTATGTATGTATGTATGTATGTATGTATGTAGTATGTATGTATGTATGTATGTATGTATGTATGTATGTATGTATGTATGTATGTATGTATGTATGTATGTATGTATGTATGTATGTATGTATGTATGTATGTATGTATGTATGTATGTATGTATGTATGTATGTATGTATGTATGTATGTATGTATGTATGTATGTATGTATGTATGTATGTATGTATGTATGTATGTATGTATGTATGTATGTATGTATGTATGTATGTATGTAGTATGTATGTATGTATGTATGTATGTATGTATGTATGTATGTATGTATGTATGTATGTAGTATGTCTGTATGTATGTATGTATGTATGTATGTATGTATGTATGTATGTATGTATGTATGTATGTATGTATGTATGTATGTATGTATGTATGTATGTATGTATGTATGTATGTATGTATGTATGTATGTATGTATGTATGTAGTATGTATGTATGTATGTATGTATGTATGTATGTATGTATGTATGTATGTATGTATGTATGTATGTATGTATGTATGTATGTATGTATGTATGTATGTATGTATGTATGTATGTATGTATGTATGTATGTATGTATGTATGTATGTATGTATGTATGTATGTATGATGTATGTATGTATGTATGTATGTATGTATGTATGTATGTATGTATGTATGTATGTATGTATGTATGTATGTATGTATGTATGTATGTACAGCTGCGTTCAAAAAATAGGAGTGAGACTTAAATATAATTGTGCATCTTAATTTAAAAAAGAAAGATTTACAGAAATCCAATATTGTTTCCGATATTTCTTTGTTAAGTGTTTAAAATACAAAACAAATGAAATTTTGTATATAGGTTCATTTGTTTTTTTGGTATTCACTTTTTTCGAAATCCATATCCGAATACGGACTGTTCAAAAAAATAGGAGTACCGTATGTTATCTAACCTAAGTTAGATTAATTTCCTTTATTCGTAGTAAATATTAAAAATTTAACATAAAACTGTTATATTTAGATGATTTTGAGCTCAGTTCATAATTATTTGATTTAAAATCCTGAAAGAAAATGTCAGAATTGACGAAAATGAAATCTGTTTAAATATCTTGAAAATTATAAAAATATCGCGAAAAAAAATATGAAAATTCTCACGGTAATTTCATTAAAAGATTTTTTGAATACTTTAGGAAGTCAAATGTTTTAAAATCTCTCACAAATAATAAACATTTTATTCAAAAACGATAAGGGCTTCCCATAAGCGCTTATCATTTTTTAAAAATTAATCCCATTAGGGCGTCCCGAATTAGTGAAACTAAGCCAAATTGTAGTTATTAAACATCGTGATCAATATTCAGTTAGCTCAGATCAATTTTTAAACAAATCTTTTTTGAAAAAATTTAATTTTAGCTCAGATCAATTTTTAAACAAATCTTTTTTGAAAAAATTTAATTTTAGACTATAAAGCATATAGTGAAATCCATAAAGTTTGCCAAGTAACACATTTAGAGGTGGTTTCATAAATGGATGAGTTTTTAATGCATGAATACGACAACAAATTACATTTTTAAATCTAAATGAATTCAGAAAATATATTGGAAGTCCATTAATCGAAAAATATTAAGCTAAAACCAACTTTCAAGGAAGTTGTATAATAGGAATGATTCATGATGGGTCTTGACAAAAAGGGTATGGTCTAATAAATTGTAAAATGGTATCGTAGACCAAATGTTGTAGGTAAACATATTACCCCAAGATATGTTCTCATAATCCCAATAAACAAATTTGATAAAATGGCGGTTTTGTCCTATGAAAACATTACTGATTCCAAATTGGTGGAAGCTCGTTCCATAGGAAGTAGGCCATTACATGGTTGTCAACTTACTGATTCTAAAGCAAAACGTTAAAGGACCTTGCGTATAACATCTTTTAAGGCTTTCTGAATAAATTACTGCGTATTTGTAGGTAATCGGCCACGACAAGTGTCATCAAGCCCCTCAAAACCGTTGTCGGAAAGACATTAAGTTCCGGAGGCTCATAGACCCATATTCTAAATAAAATCTTTACAAAAATGACTGATGTTGTGCTGCCACACATTAATTAATAATATTTTAGATGAAAGTCCTTTCATTTTTGTTTTTATTTTAAAAATAGTTGAACTTAAATCAAATACTCCTATTATTTTGAACAATAAATTTTGTATATAAATTTTAAAAAATAAATATTTTTTTATATAAATTTATAAAATATTTAAAATGACGACTATAAAAATTAGAGAACAAGTTAAATAAATAAATTATAAAAATATTATATGTATGTATGTATGTATGTATGTATGTATGTATGTATGTATGTATGTATGTATGTATGTATGTATGTATGTATGTATGTATGTATGTATGTATGTATGTATGTATGTATGTATGTATGTATGTATGTATGTATGTATGTATGTATGTATGTATGTATGTATGTATGTATGTATGTATGTATGTATGTATGTATGTATGTATGTATGTATGTATGTATGTATGTATGTATGTATGTATGTATGTATGTATGTATGTATGTATGTATGTATGTATGTATGTATGTATGTATGTATGTATGTATGTATGTATGTATGTATGTATGTATGTATGTATGTATGTATGTATGTATGTATGTATGTATGTATGTATGTATGTATGTACGTACGAAGTGTCTACTACTTTGCAGCAAATAAAGTACGTACATATGGATTTGTGTACATAATTTTAATGGGAAACTTCTTTGGTTATGTCATATTTATATATAAATTGATTATGCCTTATAATTAAATTTATTCCATTTACAAAATTATAAAACTCACGATTAACTCGTTTTGACTCGAATCGCGAGCGAGTTCTATTTTACGCTCTTTAAATTTTCAACTCTTATCGCGAGTTTAAAAATTAAACTCGCGAGTCGAATAGATTTATTCGCCGGAAAATGAATTATTTAAATCGCTCGAATTAAACTCGCTCGCTAGCGAATTGAATTCGATCGCTATCTGTACCCTGGTTAACATTTAACAATGTAGCATTTATTTTAAAACATTTTGGAAGTTTCTCATTAAAAACTTAATTAAGCCAAATACGACTAGTTTTTTGTTGGTGTAATTTGTATAAAATATAATTTTTTAAATAATTTTTTAATTCAAAACGCAAAGCACATGCTATATTATTTCATGATAAGAACTTTTTGAAGGACATATAAATTCCATTGTTGCTAAGGTAAATTATTCCTTACGTCGTTTATACAGCATAAATTTAATTTTACCAATGCACATTAAAATTATGGTTGTCCACTCTCTCATTGTTTTTATATGTAATGGAAGTATATAGTGGCACCACAGGTAGTAACATGAATCCATGTTGGTATTCGAAACCACATTTCTGGATACGATGGAACCCAGCAAAAAAAGTGTGGAAAAAGATGTAGTATTTTCATCACAACTAGTAACGGAAGTGCTTCAATTTTTACATTAGCGTGTCATTGGAGGGTTATTGTTCAATTTTTTGCAACTTTGAACTACATCTAATCTTATTTTAAGAAGCAGTAAAAATCCGATATTTGGATTTCAAAAATAAAACACATTCTCTTAATGACACACTTATGTAAATTTCACTGGTTTGACATCAATTTTTTTTTGCTGGGAATAGAAGGATATTTAAAATCAGCCCAATCGGCCCATAAATAACGAAGATATGAGTAAAAATCCGAGACCACCTCTGAAAACAAAACACAGTATCAAACGGTAATTTTTTTGTTATTGTAATTTCTTGTTTATAAACACAAAGCAAAGAATGAACATAACGTTACGTTGTTATTGGCTAGAAATACGAAATTAAGTATGTAGAGCCTGGATAAGGCGAGAACACATAAAAGGGAACTTTTTGGTACTTTATCGTTCTACAAAAGGTACTTTTTGAATTTTCTATAATATTAAACCTAGAAACATGAAATTAAGTTTGTAGAGCCCGGATTAGGCGAGAACACATAAAAGGGGACTTTTTGATACTTTTTCGTTCTTCAAAAGGTACTTTTTGAAATTTCTATAATATTAAACCTATAAACATGTAATTAATTATGTAGAGCCTGGATTAAGTGAGAACCCATAGAAGGGGACTTTTTGGTACTTTTTCGTTTTTCAAAAGGAACTTTTTGAAATTTCTATAATATTGAACCTAGAAACATTAAATTAAGTATGTAGAGTCTGGATTAAGTGAAAACCTATAAATGTTGACTTTTTGGTACCTTACCATCTTACAATTGGTATTTTTTGATTTTTTGTAATAAAATTCGTACTGACTGTTTTAATTTAATCGCTTTAATCTTTCACCTAAAGATTCGCCTTTACTTGTTTATTATCTTTTTATATTAATTATAATAAACGCAGATAATCCTTTATTGGGAAACTTAGGTCCTATTTTTAATGATAACAGTATCCTAAGGAAATGTAGTAATTGTTTAAGAGCGGGTTTTTGAGTTGGCAATCAAATGCCAATTAATAATCAGATTAACTAATCTAAAAATAAATTTAATCTGATGTTAATCCCATGTGATGTTTTTGAGTGCAAGATTAAACTTCGCAGTGTTACCATACAAAACAACAGAAAACGTCACTGTTTGTTATCAAAACAATGCATGTTTTATAAAAAAGAAGAAGACAATTGTAATATTAATATGAAAATTAATGAAAACTTAAATTTAAAACAAAAAAATGTATTTTTATAAACATTGTATTAATTTTTGCATCAGCTGTTTACACTTTTTAATTTTTTACTCAAGTTTAAACCACCTCCATTGGGCGCTTAAACTTGCAAACAAGATTAACTAATTGAGTACTCAAAAACAACTATCGAGGATTCATTTTAATTTAATCGCTAATCGTTCACCTAAAGATTGGCCCAAAATTCGATATCCTTAATAGATTTTGCTTTAATAAGTGATACTAATTTAATAAAAAATTCTGGTAAATTTTTAGTACCATCTCTTTCACATCACTCATTTATTTATTATTGTCTTGATGTTCCGCTGTCGATTGGTGATTACGTAAAGGAATTTAAAGATTATAATAATGTCGACTGGATTAGAGTTCATGATATCATTTCGAGTAAAGATTGGAATAGAATCTTTTATATAAATAATGTTGGTGAACAAGTTAATATATTATACCAACTTCTTAATTCCTTACATGAAACGGTCCCAATTAGGAAAGAATGTCAAACAGTTCATAATAATGTTAAATTTTGTAAATTTTTTGATGTGAGAAAAGCGAGGAACATGAGGGATTTGGCGTTTAAAGCTTACAAAGAGAATATGAGTCAGTCTAATTGGGTAATATATTGCAAGTATTGGAACAAGGTTAAAAGTCTTTAAGAAAACATAAAAAAGTAAAACTTTTGACACGGTGTGTCAAAAGTTTTACTAAATTTGAATTTTCCTTTTTAAAGGTTTTTTTTTTTTTTGCGGATGATATCAACTTACTTTTTTCTTCCGAAATACAGTTCCTCGATTGCCATGAAATTACTATAAATTATACTTTGTTTAAAGTTTCCGAATGTGCGTTTAATAATAGATTAAAATTCAATCCATCGAAAACAAAAGCAATAACTTTTGCTACAAACAAACTTTGAATCGTTTCTATTATTTTTTCTATGGAGCAAAAAAACTTTACCTTTTATTTAAAATACAAATCATCAAATTTTAAGAAGCAGTTTTCATCACAAAATAAGGTCGTTTCTATTATTTATTACACAACGAAAAAAATAGAAAACAAGAACATTTTTCAATGATTGGTAACTCTGTCATTGAGAGTTGATATCTGTTAACTCTCTATTTGTGCAGTATTTTCCACTAATTTTATACACTAGGTTAGAGGTAGTTCTAAAAGTTAAAGTATATTTTTTATACTTTATATATAATTTTTTGTTTGATTTCTGTTATTCCTCTAATTTTATAGAGCGTTATTCAAATGGAGTCTTTTTCGAAGTTAAGAATGTCCGATAATAGACTATAATACTCTGAAAACACTTTATATAAAATGTAGAACAGTAATAAATTAATACGTATTCTCTAAAATATTACAAAAAATGTGTTTCTTCCCGGAATCCGCCGAGTTCAAATCGCAGGTACAGGTAAACTGTAAGAAATAATTCTTTGCCCACTCATTATCATGTTGGTTGCGATAGAACATCTTTGATTGATTTTTTCCTTATAAGTAATAAACTATCCGCTGATATATACGGCCAAATGCAGTGTCCAGGAGTATCCAGACATTCCCTTATTTTTATGGCCGTTGATATTCCAAAGCCATCTTGTCCGTTATTTGTTTCGTACAAAGATTATAAATCGTTAAGGTTAGAGGATATTGAGCTTTCAATTAATGATTTTGATTTTAGTGGTATGTATTTGACCAATAATGTTAATTTACAACTTGGGATCTTAATGTCGAGTATTAACGCCTTACATGATTTAGTTCCTATAGTTCGTCGTAGGTTTAGTGTGAATGGAGATAACTGGTTTAACAATAGGGACATATGTTACCACATTTCTCTAAGAGATTTAGCATATGCTTATTATCTTCGTTGCAAAACTTCATTGAATTGGAAAATTTTCTGTAGATACAGAAATAAGGTTAAAAGCGTTATAAGGAGACTTAGAAGTCGTGCTCATGCTCAAATCTTTCAAGATTCTAGCCCTGAAAATTTGTGCGGCTTCTTAAGAAAGAATGGATGTCTTGAATCTCGGGAACATTTAAATTTGTCCGATCCAGATAGTGTAAATGACTATTTTACTGCTTGTCAAATACAAGACCCAGGGTATTATGATGGTAGTGTTGGCAATCAATCTGTTTCCAATTTTTCCTTCTCATGCATTAGTCATGATGAGCTATACCTGGCATTTAAGAAAATAAAATCAAATGCCATTGGTCATGATGCCATTCCATTAAAATTTTTGAAAATAATTTTTCCTTATATTTCATCACATTTGCTTCACCTTGTAAATACCATTATCACAACATCGACTTTTCCTCTCTACTGGAAAATTGCTAGGATTGTTCCAATCACAAAAGAAGGACAATCAACTGAATATGATAATCTTCGCCCTATTTCAATTCTTCCGGTTTTTTCTAAGGTAGTGGAACATATATTAAAGGATCAAATGATTGAACATCTAGAACGTAGATCATTGATTCACCCTTCACAATCGGGTTTCCGACGTGGCTATAGCACAACTTCATTGTTGATTTCTTTGACTGATTCTATTAGACAGTTTTTAGACAGTCGTAAGAATGTTGTATTAATTTCGGTAGATTTTTCTAAAGCTTTTGATAGGGTAATACATTCTAGATTACTTATTAAGTTGTGTCAGAATTTTGAATTCTCCTCTCAAGCTTGTAATTTAATTAAATCTTACCTACATGATAGACAACAGTATATTTCAATTGGAACTTCGCTTTCCCACACTAGACGAATAACTAGTGGTGTCCCGCAAGGATCCGTTATTGGGCCACTTTTTTTATGATTTATATTAATGACCTTCTGCTCAAGTTCAGTGGTGTTTCTTGTCTGCCTTTTGTATATGCTGATGATGTCCAATTTGTTTGTTATTCTGATAATGAATTTGTTGATGTATTAAATGAGGGTATTAATTATATACTTCATGTTGTTGCATCATGGGCATCAGAAAATAGTTTCCTTGTTAACCCTAGTAAAACTAAATTAATGGGGTTTGGATTTGATACTAATAGGATGAATGTTATGATTAATAATTCACCTGTTGTATTCGTTAATAAGATAAAATGTTTAGGTCTTGTTGTTGATAACTTATTAAATTTTTCTCCACATATCAATTATCTGTCTTCACGAATATCGTTTCTCTTAAGAAGATTGTATTCAATAAATTTTAATTTGCCTTGTTCAATAAGAAAACGGGTCGCTTCGGCTATCTTAATGACCCATATAATGTATTGTTCTGAAATATTTACGGGTACAGGAGCTCAGATGCTTAGGAAATATAAACAAATCTTCGTTATTATACGTTACATTTTTGGTCTGAAAATACAGGGTCATGTAACACAACATACCCATAATTATCTTGGTTCATCTTTTGATTATTTTATTGATATTAGGTTATTATTATTTTTTTACAAATCAATTGTTAGAGGTTATCCTATTTACATTGTTGACAAATTTCAGTTTTCTCATTCAACCAGAAATACCCAAATTATATTTCCTATAAGGCACTTAAATTGTCTCCAGAAATCTTTTCAAACTAGAATCTCTAAAATTTGGAACGCGTTGCCTAGAGACTTAAGAAAATTTTCATTTACACTAAATCAATTCAAATTGAAATTATTGGAACAGGCAGAATAGGCACCTTAAAATGTTGTTTCTATTTATTTTTACATATAATTTATTTAAACTGTATTTCAAGCTTTTAATTTTTTGGACCTGAATACATGTATGCCAGCATTCATTTTTGTGTACATATGTATTTATATGTTACTTACTTATTTTTGATCTTACTTAAACATTTATAGATCTCATTGAATATTTTTTTTTCTAATTTAATTGTACCATTTAAAATTTGCAAATGTTTATATTTATATATTTTTTTTTACTGTTTTGTAGTTTTTATAAAGCTAGTAGCTTTAATTAGCCATATAAGGCCCTAAGGGCTCGGTTATGTAAATGAAGAATTAATAAAAAAAAATATTGATATACTCTTTTTACCGTTTTATTCCCTTTTCTATTGTCCATAAATCCCCATGAGATCTCCTAAAAATTTAAAAATTTGTTTAACAAAATTTCAAAAAAACTTAAATTGGAGATTTGAAACTTTTTTGACGATAGCTGAGAACAAGTTTGCGTTATCTTAAAATAAATAATAATAAAAAATAATAAAAAAGATTTTTTTAGAATATATCCCAAAAAAGTTTTTTGCAATAACTTTAAAAATGTTCAACCATTATGATTCCTCTACAATAAGGTGCAAAACTTATTACTAAATAGCAAAATTTGAGGAAAAACTGAAAAAATCGATTTTTTCCCTTGTACATGCACCTGGAAACTTCAGAGTCGTTGCGGCACCTGTTAATGTTATCCTATCAGCCTAATTTTTTGGATCACATATTTTGTTATTTGTTATTTTTTCACTGTACTTAATATATATTCCGGTTGGCCCTCATTAATAATAAAATAAAAAAAGTGCCATATATGAACCAGCCTAATATAAATATATGGGGCATTAAGACAGCCGAAGCAACTCTTCTTCTAATTGAAGAAGGTAAATGTATATTTAGTGAATACAACCTTTTTAAGATAAATGATATTCGGGAAGATAAATAATAAACCCGATTGAGAGGGATGTATTAATGGCATACGATCAAGATACTCTATTATCTAATCTTTTAAAATATGTTCAACCACCTTAGAAAATACAGGAAGTATTGAAATGGGTCGTAAATTATAAAGTTCAATAAAATGACCCTCTTTTCTGATTGGTACAACCCTAGCAATTTTTTCCCCTTGTCGCCGACACATAATTTATTTTAACATAGGCATGTTGTAGGCGGTAGTCAATTGACTATTTCTGCATGACTTTAATTGACTACAAAATACTTATTTATAACCAATTTGTAGTTAATTAGAACAAAGTTAATTAATTTTATTTATTTATTCAAGTTCATTTTTGTCAAAATATATTATTAAGTGCCTTTTACTAATCCATAATTTTTTTATTTTAATGAACTATTTTCGTAATTTTTAATAAAATTGACTTTGTTCGCTTTGATTGACATTCATATTTAAAAAAAACTTCTTTTACTTTTATTTATTTATTACCGTTATTTATAATCAATATGTTTGGTTGATATCTGCATGAGATTTAAACCAATTTGTAGTCATTTGCAAAATAGTTAATTTATAATTAGCGTTTTTATCAACCAACTATTTTATTTCCTACAGGGGACCTTTAGTATGCTATATATGGGCAATTTCATGAAAAGGTAAACCACGACTGAAAAAATAAAACCCTTATAACTTCTGCATTTTTGAAGATAATTCAACAAAATTTGATATGTGATCTTTTGTAGCACTAAAGACGAAGACTGTTGAAAATTTTTGAAATCTGTCTATTTTTACACCTCGCCGCCATACAACCGGACCCGAAAATATCACTTTTTAGCTCATAATTCTGTTAATTATAATACTATCCCTTCAAAAAGCGGCAAATCTAAAATGTTTATAAGCCTAAACCTTTATGACGATTTTCATAACGATTGGATCTCATTTGACCCTAGTTCCATTTAAAGTTTAATTTCAGAAAAACACTTAAACGTCCGTAACTCACCTCTAATTACTAGTATTATGATAAAATTTGGCACAAATAAGTTTTATATGAATTAAAATCACACCCTAGAATTTTATGAGGATCGGTCCTTATTTGACCCTAGTCGCCATATAACTCCAGTTTTTTATTTTTATCTAGAAATTGCTTAAACATGTATATAGGTCGGCCATGTCCGACTGCACTTTCTACTCCTTTTAATTTGTTAAAGTGTGTGTTTGCATATACGATGTGCCACGTACGATATTTAAAAATTTTCATTATAAAATTATATTAATTTTTTTTATTTAAAAATTATGGATTACTAATGAAAAATATGTCCCATAGTGTAAGAAATTAAAACAAAAATGATACACCTACAGAATTCACAGATTTTCGTAAATATTTACATGTACTTTAAAAACACTTCCGTTTTTTGTCACGTTTGATATCGCCATATTTTAATCCATATTTTGGAACACAAGTTTCCGGATGGGATGATTCCTTTTGCAAATATAGTATTTTTTAAATGGAACAGAATGACAAAATTGTTTTCCAAGTACTCCTAATTTTACAAAATCTATACCACACTGAAGGCGTGCGTATGTCACATACAATCGTATGGAATTGCCCATATGTATGTATGTAAGTATATATATTGTGTGGTAGATCCGTTCTTTTCAAATTTTTAATTGAACCTAAATTTATTTTTTAATATTGGAGATGTTTGTTTGATTCAAGCTTTTGCAAAATTTTTTTGCTAAAAAATATTGATAGTTGATGTTTCGCTTAATGATGAAAGCTAGACCACCGCCATGATCACGTTCTCTGTCTCTCCTTATGATGTTTTAATCACTTAAAGCTGAGAGTCTACAATCCCTGGTTAGCTTTCTATTCTGCTCGGCGCCAGTCGCGCCGATACTCTGCTGGGCAGCCAACAGATGATTAATACTAAATTATATTTAACTAGCTATACCCAGTGTGCTTCGCTACCCTCATCGTAATGGAATAAAATAAATATTATTGTAAATGTATATATATCTGCAATATCAAAAAGTCCCCTATTTAAATTTATGTTTATATATTCAATATTTTAGAAAACTCAAAAAGTACCAATGAAGTACGAAAAAGTAACAAAAGACCTCTTTTATTTAATTTCATGTTCCTAAGTTCAATATTATAGAAAATTAAAAAAGTACCAGTTGAAGAACGAAAAATTACCAAAGGGTCCCCTTTTATAGATTCTCATTAACTCCGGGCTCCACATGGTTAATTTCATGTTATAAAAAACACAAAAAGTACCTTTTGAAGAACGAAAAATTACCAAAAAGTCCTCTCTTATATGTTCTCACTTACTCCGGGCTCTACGTACTTAATTTCATGATTCTAGGTTCAATATTATAGAAAATTCAAAAAGTACCTTTTGAAGAACGAAAAAGTACCAAAAAGTCCCCTTTTATAGTTTCTCACTTAATCCAGGCTCTACATGCATACATTCATGTTTCTATTTTCAATATTATAGAAAATTCATAAAGTACCTTTTGAAGAACGAAAAAGTACCAAAAAGTCCCCTTTTATAGATTCTCATTTACTACGGGCTCTAAATGCTTATTTTCATGTTTCTAGGTTCAATTTAATAGAAAACTCAAAAAGTACCAGTCGAAGGACGAAAAAGTACCAAAAAGTCCACTTTTATAGATTCTCATTTACTCCAGGCTCTACATGCTTAATTTCATGTTTCTAGGTTCAATATTATAGAAAATTCAAAAAGTACCAGTCGAAAGACGAAAAAGTACCAAATAGTCCCCTTTTATAGATTCTCATTTACATGCTTAATTTTATGTTTCTAGGTTAAATTTTATAGAAAACTCAAAAAGTACCAGTCGAAGGACGAAAAAGTACCAAAAAGTACCCTTTTATAGATTCTCATTAACTAAGGCTTCCGCATGCTTAATTTCATGTTTCTAGGTTAAATTTTATAGAAAACTCAAAAAGTACCAGTCGAAGGACGAAAAAGTACCAAAAAGTCCCCTTTTATAGATTCTCATTTACTTCGGGCTCTACATGCTTAATTTCATGTTTCTAGGTTAAATTTTATAGAAAACTCAAAAAGTACCAGTCGAAAGACGAAAAAGTACCAAAAAGTCCCCTTTTATAGATTTTCATTTACTAAGGGCTCTACATGCTTAATTTCATGTTTCTAGGTTAAATTTTATAGAAAACTCAAAAAGTACCAGTCGAAGGACGAAAAAGTACCAAAAAGTCCCCTTTTATAGATTCTCATTTACTAAGGGCTCTACATGCTTAATTTCATGTTTCTATTTTAAATTTTATAGAAAACTCAAAAAGTACCAGTCGGAGGACGAAAAAGTACCAAAAAGTCCCCTATTATAGATTCTCATTTACTCTGGGCTCTACATGCTTAATTTCATGTTTCTAGGTTAAATTTTATAGAAAACTCAAAAAGTACCAGTCGATGGACGAAAAAGTACCAAAAAGTCCCCTATTATAGATTCTCATTTACTCTTGGCTCTACATGCTTAAAATCATGTTTCTAGGTTAAATTTTATAGAAAACTCAAAAAGTACCAGTCGAAAGTTCCAAAAAGTCCCCTTTTATAGATTCTCATTTACTCCGGGCTCTACATGCTTAATTTCATGTTTCTAGGTTAAATTTTATAGAAAACTCAAAAAGTACCAGTCGAAAGACGAAAAAGTACCAAATGGTCCCCTTTTATAGATTCTCATTTACTAAGGGCTCTACATGCTTAATTTTATGTTTCTAGGTTAAATTTTATAGAAAACTCAAAAAGTACCAGTCGAAGGACGAAAAAGTACCAAAAAGTCCCCTTTTATAGATTCTCATTAACTAAGGCCTCCGCATGCTTAATTTCATGTTTCTAGGTTAAATTTTATAGAAAACTCAAAAAGTACCAGTCGAAGGACGAAAAAGTACCAAAAAGTCCCCTTTTATAGATTCTCATTTACTCCGGGCTCTACATGCTTAATTTCATGTTTCTAGGTTAAATTTTATAGAAAACTCAAAAAATACCTGTCGAAGGACGAAAAAGTACCAAAAAGTCCCCTTTTATAGATTCTCATTTACTCCGGTCTCTACATGTTTAATTTCATGTTTCTAGGTTCAATATTATAGAAAATTCAAAAAGTACCTTTTGAAGAACGAAAAAGTACCAAAAAGTCCCATTTTATAGATTCTCATTTACTCCGAGCTCTACATGCTTAATTTCATGTTTCTAGGTTTAATTTTAAAGAAAACTCAAAAAAGTACCTGTGTAGAACGAAAAAGTAGCGAAAAGTCCCTTTATTATTAATTTCATGTTTCTATTTCAATATCATAGAAAACTCAAAAAGGACCAGTTGGAGAATGAAAAGTACCAAAAAATATCACTTGATACCGGGGTTCCAAATAACACAACATTAGGATATTTAGTGTTTCTAAATTTAAAAATTTTATCTAAATTGGATCATTGTGGTTGAATAAAATCAAATTTCCCGTTTTTACCCCTTTTGGTACTTTTTTACTCCCCATTAACGAAATAAAAATTCTATTCCAAAAAGTTGCAACATCGTAGTGGGAGCCCGTTATTATGTATTCATATGTATAAGTTAATAAACCAAAAACAATGTTTTATGAAAAAAGTACCAAAAATAGGTACAATTTTAACCCCTTAAACGTCCGAATATCCAAAAAGTACTAAATTCATATTTTTATTTTTTCGTTAAGTTATGAAGGAGTCAAAAATATTTTTTGAATGTGCACTGGTTTAAAAGATACATGGGGTGCGAAAAAAGTACCAAAATACAGTTTTTACCCGTTTATTCCCTAAAGGGGCCGAATTTTAAAAAAGTACCAGACACCTGTCCGTTTATTTTTTAAATGAACGGCGATAAGCTTTAAACTGTTTTTGTATCTTTTCTAGTTTAGGAGATATAAGGTTACCGAATTTACCCGTTTTTACCCTTTTTTATCCCCTAAACATTCGAATTTCCAAAAATCCCGTCTTAGTGGATCTATTTGGTGGGAGACCAACCTCCTGTCCAAATTTCAGCTCTTTAGCTTCAACCGTTTAGGCTGTGCGATGATGAATCAGTCAGTCAGTCAGTCAGTCAGTAACGTTAGAATTTTATATATATAGATTATATTACTACTTATTGATCTCAGGTTTTTATTATGTAATAATGTAATATTGATATTTTGGGCGCGAAGGCAAAAAATAAGTAAATTAATAAAATAAAAAAATAAAAATATCTACTGTAAGAAGACTATTACATAAATAGCCCTCATAATCCTTAGTACTACAGATCTGGAGGCATGGAGGAGCCTCATTCACGGACTTTAAAATTTTTCAAAATTTCATTGGACAAAACATTACCACCCCCCTAAAATTATTTTTCAAATCGGATTTTATTATTACTTTTTATACCCTACACCACTTTAGTGGGGAGGGTATATTGGATTTGTGCTGATGTTTGTAACGCACAATAATATTGGTCCTATACCCACCTTAAAGTATACCAATCGGCTTAGAATCATTTTCTGAGTCGATTTAGCTATGTCCGTCCGTCTGTCCGTCCATGTAAACCTTGTAATCAAACTACAGGTCGCAATTTTGAAGATAATTCAATGAAATTTGGCACATGATCTTCTATTGGCCCAGGGACGAAGCCTATTGAAAATGGTTAATATTGGTCCATTATTTCACCTAGCCCCCATACAACTGAGCCCACGAATAGGGCTTGTAAACCTTGTAATCAAACTACAGGTCTCCATTTTGAAGATAATTCAATGAAATTTGGCACATGATCTTCTATTGTCCCAGAGACGAAGCCTATTGAAAATGGTTAACATCGGTCCATTTTCTCATCTAGCCCCCATACAACTGAACCCCCGAATAGGGCTTGTAAACCTTGTAATCAAACTACAGGTCGCAATTTTGAAGATAATTCAATGAAATTTGGCACATGATCTTCTATGGTACCGGAGACGAAGCTTATTGAAAATGGTTAACATCGGTCCATTATTTCACCTAGACCCCATACAACTGAAAACGACGAATAGGGATTTTAAGTTTATAATTATGTTTAATATACTCGTATCTCGACAAAAAGCTGCAAAACCAAGTTCTATACTAGCCTTGATGACTCGCATGAATTTTATAATTATAGGGTCTCATTTGACCATAGCCCCTATACAAATCCCCCTTCAAAATTTGACTTAAATGTCCACAATTTTATTCAACAATAAATGGCTTAAGTATATGTATCTGACACAAGTCAACTTAAATGCTTTATTATGAAAACTAAATCACATTTCATTTTTGTAACAGGTGTAGGGTATTATATGGTCGGCCTCGCCCGACTATAACTTCTTACTTGTTTTTTTTTAATTTTAACAAATTAAATTTTAAATATAAAAATATCTTTTTTACTTTGTTTTTTAATGTTATATTTTTTCTTCGACACTTTTTTGGCCGTATTGCATAATATTTGTTAGACAAATTTCGAGCAATATTTCAATATTTGGCAATTCAAGTCATTTTCAGTTGTCTGGTGCTATACAGCCTATTCAGTGTTGAAGAACATTTTTTTTTACATTAAATAAGTTACAGTTTCATATTCCGCCGAATCTTATTACCCACCATCAAATCATATTACACGAAACCTACCATATATAAATAAACTATGATATTTATGAATCGATGCTTTTGTTATTGTCTTTTATTAGATTTATGTTGAATTTTATAATCGATGTTCAGGGTGATATTTGGAATAGGGCTTTTAATGAGGGCTTAAGTCAATTATGAAGCGAGCTCTTCCGACTTATACATTTTTAAAAACAATAATTTTTGTCCAATTTTTATAACCATACACTGGTTTTCTGTAAGAGGCGTTATATACGGTAGACTCAATTATGAACCGATAATTATAAAATTTAGAAGACAGATTTCTTATACATAGATTTTGGTCGAATTTTAACGCTATACTCGTATTTTTAAGCTAGTGATGAGGGTTAGTCATTTTCTGAAAGGGGCCTTATATGGGGAGTAGGGCCAGGTATGGACCAATCCTCATAAAATTTGTCAAGGAGATTTCAATTAGTAGACACGTTTATTTTGATTTTCATCACTACTCTTTTTTTAAGTCAGTAATGAGCATTAAAGTAATTTTCTGAAAGGGACCTTATATGGCGGTTAGGGTAAGTTATAGACCGATCATCAGAAAATTTCGTAGATAGGTCTCCGTTCGTTTAAAATTTGTACTGTCGAATTTCATCGCAATATTCGTATTTTTAAGCCAGTAATGAGCGCTAGAATAATTTTTTTTATATGAGGGATGGGGTGAATTATGGACCGATTTTCATAAAATATGATAGAGGAATTTTCGTTCCCATTAAACAGGTTTATGTCGAATTACAATGCTGTACTCATATTTTAATCTAGTAATGGAAGGTAAGTACCGATCCTCATAAAATTTGATAGAGAGATTTCGATTTATATGAAACATTTCTGAGTCGAATTTCATCGATGCATTCATATTTTTAAGCCAGTAATAACCCAGCAATTCTGGTGAAAAACCTATGAATTTTACATTATTTATTTATTTATTCAAACAGTAATATAAAAAAGCCTCATTAAGGCCAATAAAACTTATATTACAAAGGTATTTTTCCTGAACATTATTTAAATACAATTCAATGAGCAATAAGTTTACAAAACATTCGAGTTTATTGATTGATTTCCCTGATTTAAAAGCAAATAGTTTTATGTAAAAGTCTTAGCATATCGATCCCAAATTAACAGATAAAAATAAACATATATGTACATTTATATAATCATTAAGTTTTAATTAAAAAAGACAAATAGTTATAGAACTAAAATCATATGTTAGAAAAAGTCGATAACAATTTTAGGCGAAATGCATTATTGGAGTGAGAAAACACGAAGTTCTAAGGGCAAAAAGTTCCATTTACGAGCCACTCTGGCAACAAAAGATTTTTCAAATAATGAGTTATTAATCCTAGGTATACAAATGTGTGGATTTCTAGACGTATGTAAAAAATTAAACCGAGAACAGAGTTGAATAGGTACTCCCCACTTGACAGCTTTATAAAAAAGGAATAAATTCCGGAGGTGAATGAAATTATTAACATCACATCCAAGAAAGCGTCTAACATATTCCGATACATGATCATATCTATGAACACCATACACATAGCGTATAATCGTATTAACAATTCGATTATTAGCGTGTCATTGGAGGGATGTTGTTCATTTCCCTGCAGGAAATGTCAATAGTGAAACTGTACTGACTTACTATTGACACAGTCACCAGTACTAGTGACTTACATGTGCGTGTCATTGAGAATCTACTACTGACTTTAGTACTATTGACTAGGTACTTCTTTTGGACCATATGTAGACTTTGGAACCAGTGAATCACTAGTATATTTTAACAATTCTAGTCTACACTTTTGGTATTTTTTTTAGTAAATAGCTAATAAAAAATGCTAATTTTGTTAAAATTTCATATATTTTATTAAAAAATAAAAAGGTTTGAATTCATTTAGAAACATTCTTTTTTTAATAAATATTTTATTGCAATCGAAAAAATGTCGCCGACACATTATTAATCAGCTACCGCCAATCATTTGTTATTAACGCTTCGTTGACAATGTCGCCAGTAAGTCACCAAAATAGTCGACCAAACTGGTGACTTGGGGACACTTGTCGACAGATTTCCTTCAGGGTTCATTCAGTTCATTTGATGCACTTCGAATATGTTATTTGTAGTGACTTTTCTACATCTTTTTCCTCACTTTTAACTGGGATTTCATTTGTAAGCAAATATTTGGTTTATAAAAGCGAAAAATACGAAATCGCATTTTTAGATGTGATTAAGATGTCGTTTGTAAAGTATGACATCAATTATTTTTTGCTGGGAAGCGTTAAATTCATTTTCTTAAGGGTGCAAAAAGGTTATGAGGGGTAGGGCCAATTATGGGCCGATTCTCATAAAACTGTCAAAACATGTCTGTGTCGCATTTCATCGCTGTATTCATATATTTAAGCCATTAATGGGGGTTAAAGCCATTTTCTGAAACGGATCTTATATAGGGGTAGAGTGAATTATGGACCGATACTCATACAATTTTGAACAGTACTAGAAGGGTAATTTAATAATTTAGCGATTTGTCCGCATTATTGTCCCTTTCTTTTAGAATTGCGATTCGGTGTTACATTTTTACATACATTTATTTAATTTTTTTAGCACAAATAAACTAACACTGTTTATTTTTATAAAATTGCCAGCTATGTTTTGAAAATCATACTAAAATTTATCCTAAATAACAATCAACTCGATATCAATGAAAAACTTGCCGAAAAATAACAAAAAAAAATTCCGCATTAGTGGTCCTACAAAAATTTAAATTTTGTAAAATAAGTTTTAAAATTTTATCATCATATAACATCGTTCATGGACTAAATATGAACTAACTAATATCTTATAAGTTTCACCGTTATTATCCAAATGTTATGAAAAAAATTTCATAATTTTGTTCAACATTTTGAACTTTAAACTCTTATAACTAACATATGTAGCAACCTACGATCTTAATAGTTTGGAGTCTTATACTTTCGAATATTGTAAGTACGATACTATTGCAAGATTATTTATAAATATTAGTTGCAAAAATTTTTGAGATTTAAGTTCGGTCCCATATGAGTTAAGAAAAAAAGTGAGTATCGGTCCATAATAGATCGCATCGCCCATATAAGGTACCCATTAGAAAAGAACATTGTTCAAGTTCGATTTATGGTTTACACTTGTTTTGATAACATATGCAAATACTATTTTTTGCAACGTTAGAATCTTATTAAGCTCCGCTTTATTTACAACTTTGTTGGAAAATTCTAACGAGTAAACCGTTAACGGTACCTAAATATTGTTTGCCACCAATCTACGTTTTGTAAATTAAAAAACACTTCTTTTCTGATCGTCAACATAAGCACTACGTGCTCTTGGCGTTATTGCTTCTACGAGGTAAAATAATAATAATAAATAAATACAGAGAGATCTACGTCTCATTAAATTTGCAAATATTTTGTTTTATTTTCATAAAATCTTGGGAAATTGTGGTGGAGCTGAACATTTGGTCCTAGCGAACCGGATTTTTGTGTATCATATACGGATTTTTGGCATCTTCACTCCATCATCCCTTGGAAAACATACAGTCCACCGAAGATATATTTTTTATTAATTTTTGCGAAATTTCTACGAAATAAGGTACGTAAATATATTTCAATTGTGAGCAAGTGATAAAAAATTCTATAGTTGTTTCGCGATCACACACACATATTTTTTGTGATTTTTCAATTGGTTTAACTTGTTGTATTTGTGGATATTTTGCACTAATTTTAACTTTAATTTATATCAAAAAATATTTAAATTCTTTTGATCTTACGGACAATAATTTAAAGCGATATTGTTGATCTTATTTTATTATAAATTAGTGTTTCATTACATTTTCTTTTGTGCGTTTGTTTGTTTACAGATTTACATCTGTAAATTCTACCAACAAAATACATTACGGTGTATTCTTGTTCTTCCCTTATATTGGGTACCCTACGGTCGGTCAGTTTGACTATTATCAAGTTTGTTGATATAAATTTTGTAGTCAATTCGTAGTTTAATATCGAGTTATTAATTCATCTATTTTTATTACAATTTTTAAATATTAAAAATGTCGGTCACGTCACTAAATGCGTTTATTAGAGCATCGGATGCTCTCGTTGCATACCGCGTGAGGTTTGATAATTTAGATGATGAATTGCATGACGTTTTTAAGTTGGAGATTCGGAAACGGGAGTTAGAAAGACTTTGGGACAAAGTTAATTCGACGTACGAAGTATGTCTTAACACTCTAGAGTCTAGTGAATTTAAAGTGGTAGCGGAAAAATATCAAGCCACATCTTATGAATATATTGAATGTGGAGGATCTATTTCTAAGAAAATAAGAACATTGGAATCCGCTTCAAAAACTAATGAACCTCCAACAGCGAATTTGAATTCCGATAATTCAGAGCATAATCTGACGCTCCCTCCATGCGATATCGACTCTTTCGTAGGGGATTATGTTTCATGGCCCGCTTTTAGGGATTTATTTACCGCAATTTACATTAATAGCTCGCGGCTTAGCAATATAGAACGTCTTTGCCATTTAATACGGAAAACCGAGGGTGAAGCTAAAACAATCGTTTCAAGATATCCATTAAATAATAATAGTTTTGAGTTAGCCTGGCGCGATTTAAGGAATGCATATGAGAATCCTCGTATGTTGGTGCATAACCAACTAAAGCTTTTATTTAGTCTTCCTGCCTTTGACAAGGAGTCGATCACAGCACTCAAAACCTTACAGAGCGGAATCGATAGTTTTCTTACGGCACTTTCTATTTATAATGTGCCTACAGATAATTGGGACCCAATTATCGTGTTTATGTGTATTCAACGTCTACCTAGTTCAACAATTATTTTATGGGAACAGGGCATTAAGGACAAATTAAGTTTATCTTCATGGAAAGATTTAGATAATTTTCTGAAGGAAAGAATTCTGACTTTGCAATGTCTTCAAGAAATTAAAGGTACAAACTCCACTAATATGGTATCTTCATTGCAATCTCACAATTCTTCCGTTAAAATTTCTTGTATTTTATGTCCTAATCAGTCCCACTACTTGCGAAATTGTCGTCGTTTTAAAAGTCTTTCAATATCTGATAGAATTTCAACAGTGAATGAGCATAACTTCTGCACTAATTGTCTTTCGAGGACACATACTGCCAGAAGTTGCAAAATAAATAATAATTGTTATATATGCAATAATCGACATCACTCGATGCTTCATTTACAACATTTAGAAAATTCTGTGGTTGAAAGACCTACTGTTTCTACGGAACAGAACTCTGGTGCGGTTCTACGACCTACTAACTCCCACTACCAACAATCACATACGTCCAATAATGTAACGTCCAATTCACAAGTATTTCATACTAGTCAAAACCAGTCTGTTCTATTAGGCACAGCTACGGTAAATATAATTCATAATAACAATAAGCATCAGGTCCGCGCTTTAATTGATTCGGGTTCGGAATGCTCTTACATTTCTGAACGATTACGGAAAAGGTTAAAACTTCCCACGCATTCTGCACACGCTCAAGTTTCTGGCATCAATAATGTAGTTATTGGAGTTTCTAAATATTGTCCTGTGGAAATTGGTTCCGATTTAGACTCTTCAGTAAACCTTAGTACAAACGCATTTGTTTTACCAAAAATTTCAGGAAATTTGCCTTCAACTTCCGTAAATATCGATATTAAAAAGTTATTGCCAAATCTTCGTTTGGCGGATTCTAATCTTTTAGATAGTAGGCCTGTAGATATTCTTATTGGTGCGGATTTATATCATCGTATAATTTTACCGGAAGTACAGCAAAATATATTAGGGTCATTATTGGCACAAAAAACTGTATTTGGCTGGATTCTGACAGGACCAGCCAATCCTAGGGACTTTGAATCACATATCGCAAATTTACAATACACTACGTGGTCTAACGCTTCTTAACGTTTGTTTGAATATCACTTAAAATGCTCACAAGAATATATTTACGTCTACTTTAATATACATACTAAATTTAAATACACCACTTTGTGGTTGGGTCATTTATGACCATGCCCCTCTTTAAGGGGCCCAGTTCATGGTCTGCTTAAAACCATTCTCCATTTGAGAGCAGTATGTAGTCTGCGGAAAACTACATCCCATAAGCTTTGTCCTATGGGAACCCTTTTTCTACGAACCCAGTTCATGGTCTGCTTTAAAACCATTCTCCCTTTGAGAGCAGTATGTAGTCTGCGGAAAACTACATCCCATAGGCTTTGTTCTATGGGAACCATTATTTTACCAGCCCAGTCTGGTGTGATACCTTTGATCACTTGTTTTATGAAAAAAAGAAAAAAAAAAAAAATATTAACAAAAAAAAAACAATAAATTTATAGATATAGATCTCAATGTTAATTGCAACACTCTTTAGTGTTGCAAGGTGGCCGGCAATGTTCAAGTTCGATTTATGGTTTACACTTGTTTTGATAACATATGCAAATACTATTTTTTGCAACGTTAGAATCTTATTAAGCTCCGCTTTATTTACAACTTTGTTGGAAAATTCTAACGAGTAAACCGTTAACGGTACCTAAATATTGTTTGCCACCAATCTACGTTTTGTAAATTAAAAAACACTTCTTTTCTGATCGTCAACATAAGCACTACGTGCTCTTGGCGTTATTGCTTCTACGAGGTAAAATAATAATAATAAATAAATACAGAGAGATCTACGTCTCATTAAATTTGCAAATATTTTGTTTTATTTTCATAAAATCTTGGGAAATTGTGGTGGAGCTGAACAAACATTAAGCTCATAACTGGCTTAATAATATCAGTAGTCGTGAAATTCGACACAAACAAGTTTCATAGAAATCAAAAGCTTTCTACCAAATTTTATGTTGCTCAGTCCATTATTGACCCTATAGTCCACATAATGTCTCCATTAGAAAATAATTTTAAAGCATAAATGCCAATAAAGCAATGAAATTATCATAAATAAGTTTTATGTATACATAATTACCTCTAACAAAGTTTATGACGATCGGTTCAAATTTAGCTCAAACCCTAATAAAAAGCAATCCAACGTTGAGATCTACTTTTAGGTCGCACATGCACAAAAATTATTAATTTTCTTTTTAATTGCTATTATATAGTCTCCTTACAATTGGCGAATTTTGGATTTTTATGCAATCTAAAATTTTAAATTTTACGGAAGGCTACAGATGTGTATAAGCAGTTGGAATTACAAACATTTTTTTTTTATTTCTTCATTTATTATAACCGAGCCTTTTAGGCCATATATAGTTAAAAAAAAGCTACTACAACAATAATTATAACACATTTTTAGAGAAAAAATAATAATATAAATTTTAATATAAAAAATAATAAAAATAAAATAATAAAAAATAAAAAAATTTAATGATAATATTAAATTGCCTAAATGGTTATATTCCTTTTATATTAGCAATGAATACAAGTTGAAAGAGATGTTGAATGCACCAATCGAAGATCATGGTCAATAACATATTTTTCAAGCTTTCGCCTAAAACCGAGCGGCGAAGCCGAGAAAAGCTTCAAATCCCTCGGCAGGTCATTCCACATCCTCGACATTCTAATCTGAAATGAATTATTATATACATATATTTGAATGAAACCGGGGATATAATAATTGTGGGTTTCTGCTGTAATGATTGAAATTAAAATTATCTACAATATATTCAGGAAAGCCATTTACCATAATTTTATAAAAGAACAATAAAATCCTGATATTAATATAATTTTGAAACGAACACCCAAGAAATTGTAATACATAAGGAGAAATATGGGGACGTAGTCTTAGCCCATATACAAATCTCACTATTCTATTAAATATTTTAACAACTCTTTTAAATTCTACATTAGTAGTGCCACTAAATACCTCCATACAGTAAAGAATGTGAGACATTAGTAAGGTTTTAGCAAGGCGAATTTTTATCCACAAAGGAAAGTATAGATCCAAAGAATATAACCTTCTCAGCAAAAAAGATATTTTAGATGAAACGTGATCAATATGTGATGAAAAGTTAAGCCGATCATCAATAAAAACTCCAAGACACTTCATTCTATTAACAAAATCTACTCTCATACCATCAAGGGTAATTATCATGTTTTGTGAATCAAAACCAATCATACTAGTTTTTCTTGGATTTACAGTAAATCCATTATCAGAGGCCCAAAACATTACTTCACTAATTACAAAATTTACACCTTCTTGCAAGACGTCTAAAAAGTTTTTATCAGCATAGCATAGTTTATGCTGATGATGTTCAGTTTATTTGAACATCATCAGCATAAACGTATGGCTGGCAGGATAGACCATTACAAACATAAAAAAGGTCATTCATGTAAATCATGAACAATAACGGACCAACAACTGAACCTTGCGGAACACCACTAGATATCGGGAGATCTGAAGAAATGGAATTGCCAATAGAAACAAATTGACTTCTACCTCTTAAATATGAGCATATAAGTTCGCAGGCCAGTAATGAAAAACCAAATTGGATAAACAATTTTTCAACAAGTTTAGAGTGTATCACTCTGTCAAACGCTTTTGAGAGCTCCACTGAAAGAAGAACTACATTCTTACCACTATCCAAATATTTTCTGACAGAGTCAGTCATACTAATAAGAAGAAGTCATACCAATAAGAACGTTTTATAGTTTATATCAATATCATTCTAAACATATAAACAATTTAGTGAATACGCCCCGATAAACAAAGTACTACTCCATGGAGCACAAAAACAATTACCGAATTACCTACAATTAAATATACTTATAATACAAAAATATAATTGGTACATTATTTAGTAGAAAAATATAACATATATTTATAATTTTTTTTTTTTAATTATAATTATATTTTTTTTTTTAATAGTTAGACTTGAAGTTTTGCACACACTGATTAGGATTCTATAAATTGGTGAAAATAAAGATAATATTATTAGCCTAAAAATTACAGTAAAACATAATAGGAGCGAAATGCAATAAGGTTATATAAAAGATTTTTTTTTGCAACAAATGAGTTATACCAATTAAATATTTTATAAAAACTTAGGGGAAATGGCTGTACAATATACATTTACATAGTGGAATATCATTAAAAATATGCTCAGGGTTAATTATGAATTCGACAAAAAAATATTTTTAAATGCATATAATGAATGTGAAAATTTACGTTCCTGGTAAGGAATAACAGTATTCCATAAGCGCACTATGTTAACTCGAAATGATCTCGTCATAAATAATGAAACATGTGCTGGACATATTAAAGAATGTGTTCTATTTGAAATAGCAAAGTTAAATTTATTCTGCAAATAGTCAGGTTTACCATATTATAGTTTTAAAAATGAAAATCATTTTTCTCAACTGAACATATCGAAAGAAACTACAACCAAGTAAATCAACGTAATATTGAGAAACATGATCACTAATCCGAAGTCCATAAATATTACGTACTACACTATTAAAGGATCTTTTTAATCTGTCAATGTTGGAGTTTGAAGTACATGAGTAAACTTCAATACCATAAATTAATAACGGTAAACACAATGATAAAGCAACACGACGTTTTATTGAAGAGGGCAAGTAAAAACCAATATTATATAACTTTCTCAATGTCCAAGATATTCGTAAAATTACTGAATTTATATGAAAACTAAATGTTAGCTTATCATCCAAAATAATACCAAGTGTTTTATAATGAGGAACAATTTCTAATACTTCGTTATTCAGAATAATGTTTAAAGAAATAGATTGTTTAGAAAATACCATTACCTTGCATTTCATAGCATTTAGTTGTAAGAAGTTACGTTTTGACCAATCAACTAAAAGATCAAGTTATTTCCATTTTACAAAAAATTAATAAGCAGAATACATTTTCAATACCAATAGGAAAGTTGTTGAGTTCGCACTCATCAGATAATTTAATATTTCGCAATTATATTACAATTCCAATGAGTCTGAACACAATATTAAAGGATTAGACATTAAAAGCTCAAATCATTACTTTTTCAGTGCGAAATTAAGTTCGACAAAATGATGAAACTCTTTAAAGTCTAAGATGGAGCATAGGCATAAATAGGTATATTAGAACAAATTTAAGCGAAAATTAACCCTTTGGTGGTTATTAACCCATTGTCTACAATTAAGATGACTTATATAACACAACTTTTTTCTTTTTCTTTCGGACTCCCGAAAGTTTTTTAGAACTACTTTTCAGCGTGAGGCTCTTTGTTTCCAAGCAGCGCTTGCTACTGCCCAAAATATTAATTAGTTTTAATACAAAATTTTTTTCTTCCTTCCTACCGCAATTTTCCATTTTGTTGCTAGAAATTTCGAAAATTCGGATCTTTAAATACCGTAATTCCTTGCAAACACCATGGATGACAGGATGACAAAAACACATGTCTGATAAGGACATCATCGTTTGCGTAGAACTTTAATCAAATTTGAAAATACTTATAAGCTAGCACCCTAGAAAAAATTAAATTACTCAAAACGCGCAGAACTGCGCAAACTAATTCACAACATTTCAGGTTATTCAATTCTTCTTATTTCAGGTTTAACAAACGTTAACATTTTCTTAAAAGCTTTCATCAAGTTAAAATTTTAAAATCAAATTTTTTCAAGATTAATTTATATATTTTCTTTTTCGGAGTGAAGGAATATTATTTCCAACCGTTTACAAGAATATATATAAACTACTGACACCTCTAAGCGCTATCCATTTGACAGTTATTGAAAATTATTTACACACTTTCCAGAATTAACGTTTAAAAATAATAATAGACTCTACAAAATAAATTTTTTAAATATTTTGAAATTATGACTTTGACTGCGTGCAGTAAAACAGTGTTAAGCATTTCGCAAAAATTTATTGCGAATTTGAATATATTGGTGTATTGGAAATAGGATATCAAAAAATTTATTGCGAATTTGAATATATTGGTGTATTGGTAATAGGATATCAAAAAATAAATTATATTCTCTGCTCCAAAATTTGAATTTCGCACAGGAAAACTGGTAGTTTGAACTATAGTGCTGTGGGAAGACCAATGAATAAACGTAATAATCTGCATGTCGGATAAAACTAAAGCACAACCTCCTTCATTTTGTGCAAAAGAGTAATAAAATTCATAGCCAATATAATACAATAGTAAATAAAGATGTTTACAAATTCCAAATAATTGTGGTAATATAAAAAAAATACAAGAGACGTAAAAATTTATTGACCAACAGTGGCTTTTTAAATTACTATGAATTAAATTAAAAAAAAATAAAATTTTAAAAGTGATTTTGTTTGTGTTTAAAATATGTCAATAAGCCTAGGATTGAAACGACAAAATTAAAGTACATAACTTTGGATATTTAATTTTTTTTTTTAATTTTAAGAAAATGTCAAGAGTTATCGTGAAAATCATATATTTTTATATGTAATTTTTGAGCTTTCGCTGTGGCAATACACTTTTTAGGAATTAAGATACAAAATGGATATAAATAAAAATATACTTAAATATAAAGATATTTTGATAAAAAGCCTAAAATTAAATTAAATTTCTTCACAAATCAAAATGTCGTATGGGACTTAACATTGGAAATTAATATCAATATAGAAACCATTTATATGGTATAAAATCCTAAAAACAAAGTTTGTTTATTCTTTTTTTTATAAAAAAGATTTCTAATAAATATAATCAAACGAAAACTATTTCAAATATTTTGGTATTTATTCTTAATTTTTATATAATATAATAAAATGTTTCTATGATGGTATTAGTCCCAAACTCTTAACCCGCTAATTCCATTTTTACCCATTCTAAAGTTTTCGAATTGTAAAGTAGTGCAAAACTGGTCAAAAACTGTTCTGAATATCGGTAAGTTTTCGATATTTATTAATGTCCCCAAAACTTCTTCGACTCTAAATAATTAAAAAAAAATAGTTTTATAGATGATTTTAATACTTTTCCTAATTTATTTTATATTCATGTTATCTTTCTATTCTATATATATCAAAATTAGTGTGGGTTTGTATATTTGTATTTTTGAACCTTATAGACTACTAAACGGCTAAACCGATTTTCTTGAAATTTTCACAGCGTATTCCTGTATGTCTGGAAGAGGTTATAGGCTACTATTTGTTTTGAAATTTTAAGTGGGCGAGGAGCCACCCCATATTAAGAAAATATTGTATCCGTATATAGAGTTTTGTCGGAGCCATTTTAGTGTGAATATGATTATTTAGGGCAAAAAGTGGGCGGACTAACATTAGTGGGCGTAGCACCTCCTATATAAATTAAATACAAAAATTATTTTATCTTGGAAACTATGTTAACTATGTTAATTAATATATTATTTACGGCGGGGAGCCAACAGATGATTAATAATGAATTATTTTTTTTTAATTATATTACTACTTATTGATCTAAGGTTTTTATTATTACTGAGTAATATTATTATTTAGGCTTAATATAATCAAATAAATTAATAAATAATTAATATATATATTTTTGGTTTATTTTGCAGAAATTTTATCACTGTCGAATAGTTCAATGAGTTCAGTATTTCCTTCTACAGATGCAATATCCAAAAATGTTTTTCAGTCCGGCCAAAATGAATTAGCTGCTTCATCTGTAAAAATGTCTAAAGCAGATTTGACATTTGCAGGCAAATTTAAACAAAATACTAGTTCAACTTCAGGAGGATGTAACGTTTTGAATTATAACAGCGATAGTATGAATGTAAATATTTTGACTATTAACTCTCCCAACCAAAATAAATTTTCACTATTTGGGGGTGGTGTTGGAACAACAAATTCAAACGACAGTTCTTCAAACAGTCGAAGTTCACAATTTAATGCTGTCAATGCTATTAAACCAGAAGCAAGTAATAGCAAACATAATATGGAAGATATACTAGTAAAGCCTGATATCAATGAAAAGTCGATGTCAAATATGTCTAACAAAGGAAACTCTTCGACAGATAACTTATTTGCTGGTGTTGGCTCATCAACTATTACACCATCGCAGCAACAGCAATCTATAGATTTGACCACAATGGACTTTTCATCACAACAAGCTGTAAAACAACCAAAGAAAAGAGGTCGTAAAAAGGGCTCTAAAGGAGTTGACTCCGTAATTGCAAAGGAAACTAGTTTGTCATCGCAAATGCTAATATCGTCATTAAGTGTATCTGGTAAAAAAGTCAAAACCACCAAGGAACTCTATGCTGAAATGGAAAACAGAAAACTGCGCAATGTCAAAATAGTGGGACTAGGAGAAACTGCTGGTAATTTGTCTGGAAATTGGAATACACAACAACAGCTTCAACAGAAACCAGTGATTTCCCGCCGTCCATCATTTTGCTCAGGTTTGTTTTCGGGGAGAGTGATTTACTTCGCAAAAAATCAAAATGCGCGAATTTACCACAGCATTGTTGTTATAAAAAACCACAACCAAATGACAACTTCGCGCGTTTTGATTTAATGCTAAGTACATCACACCTTCATCTTGTACTTTAAGAGGTTTATTATACTGACAAACAAAAAGTCATATGGCATATTTTTATTTTATTTATCTAATAAGATTCAGTAACTTTACTAGTGGAAGATAAGAAGTTAAAATAAAAATAAATAATTGTTTGCGACAACTAAAAAAGTTTTGCGCGTTATAAGTACAATTCACAGAAAAAATATGGAAATATTCCGTCGTATGACGGAATATGTCAAATGAATTTTACTATTCATTAGAATTTGATGACTCTATTCCATTTTATTGGTATTTAACAGGGTTCAGAAATATTCATGTACGAACGCTTCAATTGATACATTCAGAATAAATATACATGAATGAAATTTGCAATTTCTGTTTTTTAGGTTCACATTCGGAAATGAGAAGCTAATTTTTCTTTAACGTGAGTGAAATGAATGAATATTTGATACTCTGGTATTTAAGTCTGAGAAGGAAAATAACTATTCCACATTATTTTTATGAGTTATTTTAACGTCATCACCACATATAACTGTTGTTCCGAGTGATTTGTTTAAAAAAATAAGTCAGAATTGAAGCACTTTGGTTATGTGGACGAATTATTTTCGTTCTCTGATTTATGTAATATGACATTGGACAAAATAATTAAATGATTCATGATATTTCACTGGGGACATTTGACGCAATTTTTCTTTATAGTGCAAAATTTGGAACAGTTTTTTTTTTTTTTTTTGAAGCGTAGAAAAAATTTATAATCAGTATAAATGTTTTAATACCTATGTTTATAATTGTAGTAATAGTGTTCAAGTCTATCAGTTCGGAGGTCGTGAGTTCGATTCCTACAACAGACTCTGATAAAGGGCACAACAGGCCTGTGAGTGGCCTTGGAGTATTTCATTGGATCTGTTGAAACATTTCCCAGATTTTAGAAAAACTAGAAATGTATTTCAATCTCAATAAGAAAATTAAACCTGATTAAATTAGTAGAGGTTAAAATTTTTCACATCAGAGTAGAGAAGTGTATATACAGTGTCTCTCATAAGTATTCGAATTTAGGTAAACTATGAAAAGAAACCAAATTTAATAATATATTTTGTGTGGGAAATAAATAAATTAATTTGTTATATTGTCTAGATAGTCCTTAGTTTTGATATCACGCCCCTTAAAACTTGAAAACTTTACATTTACTTAAATTAGTTGTGCTTTTTTTAAAAAAAGTCCATGAAACTACTTCACAAAAGTATGCGAATTTTTCCTGTATTTCATATTTGATCATATTATACGATACACACATTTTAGAATCGCATGGTTTTATGCTTAATATGGGTTTAAGGGGTTACTATCAACCGCATGGATATATTTTTGACCCATTTGGTCCACAATTTTGGGGGATTTGTACCCTCTTTTCATGTAATATCATTAAAATGGCGATTTTTGGCTATATTTGTAATGTTTTCACCCTTTTTCCAGAGATAAAACCAAAATTTAATATTGGAATTTAATAGAACCCATAGGGTATCTAAAAATAATATTTTTTGTTATAAGGATCTGTACTTAAACGTTCCAAGATGTATTTTTGCTATCGTTTTGCAGTTTCTAATTGAATTATCTGGATCATAAGTCCCTTTTCGTACCTCTAGGGACGATATTTTCCGACAAAGTTGTCTAGTGTATATTCATGTACATATTGGCACTAATATATTTTAAATTTTCAATATATTATAGCGGTATACAACCCCAAAACATGCCTTAACAAAACGTCATCCTATATAGTAGATTTCAGTTTTTACTACTCGTAACTTTTACGCTTATGTTGCCCGTTACAATAACACTGTAAGTCCAAAATTTTGGTTTTAATTTGATCATAGTAAATAATATTTAAACACATATCAACATTTTTGAGTTAGATCATAATGATATCGTGCCATGCAGCTTGGAGGCCATTGGTATATAAAAATAATTATTTTACTGTTTTGAATGGTGTTTCTTCGAGGCATGTTTTGGAGTTGTACACTTCCACAACACATTGAAAACTTAAAATGTATAAAAGCTGATATCTAAAAGAATATATACCAGAAAACTTTCCCCGAAAATAGTTGATCCTAGTATTATAAAAATGGACTTAAGTTCCAATATATTGAATTAGCGAAAGAAGAATGATCCGAATAATTTATCTTGGAACGTTTAAATACAGATTCTTGTAACAAAAGATATTATTTTTAGATACCCCAAGGGGTCTTTTAAGTACCAATATCAAATTTTTGTTTTATCTCTGAAAAAAAGGAGAAAAATTTACAATTATGGCCAAAAATCGCTATTTTAATGATATTACATGAAAAAAGGGTACAAATTCCCCAAAATTGTGGACCAAATGGGCCAAAAATATATCCTTTCCGTGGATAGTAACCCCTTAAAACAATATTACGCATAAAAACCATTCGATTCTAAAATTTGTGTTGCGTATAATATGAACAAATATGAAATACAGGAAAAATTCGTATACTTTTGTGAGGCAATTTCATGGACTTTTTTTAAAAAAGCACAATTAATTTAAGTCAATACAAATTTTTCAAGTTTTAAAAAGCGTGATATCAAACATAAGGACTATCTAGACAATATAACAAATTAATTTATTTATTTTGCACACAAAATATATTATTAAATTTGGTTTCTTTTTATAGTTTACCCAAATTCGAATAATTATGAGAGACACTGTATAAGTTTGTCATTCCGTTTGTAATTTCTATAATATAATTTTCCGACCCCATAAAGTATATATATTTTGGATTCTTATAGGTAGCGGAATTGATTAAGCTATGTCCGTCTGTGTTTGTTGAAATCAGTTTCATAAAAAGAAAATTTCATAAAAAGACAATTTTTTTCATGCTTTGATATAAGCAACAACAACAACACTGCTTATTCATTGAGTATTTCGTTTTATATGTTTGGATGGCTGTGTGTTTCATTGCCTTGTGTATATCGTTTTTGTTTCTTGGTGCATTCAGTTTCGTATATTTGGATGTCTGTTGGTTTCGTAGCGTTGTGTATTTTGTTTTTGATTTTTTTTTGAGTATTTCGTTTCGTATGTTTCATTGCCTCGTGTATATTGTTTTTGTTTTTTGGTGTATTCAGTTTCGTATGCTTGGGTGTCTGTTGCAGATGTCGATGCAAAATGATCGGCGGCGGCGGCGCAACCATTTTAGGTCGGCGGCGGCGGCTTATATTAGAAAATAACGGCGGCGGCTAAATTGTCGGCTCAATTTAACTTTTTCTTCAGAAATTGACCTTATAAGCGTTTATTATATTGAAAAATTTCTGTATAATAGTCTGTTATATACAAACCTGTCTGTTTTCTGTAGAAAATGGACATTATTATAGTAGCTATCACTATTTTAATATTAGCACAATATTGTGTGCCAACTCTTTTGAATTTGCCATAAGAATTTAAAATAGTGGCAACTCTATTCAAATTGGTGAAATTATTTTCTGAAAGACATGTGCGATTCCAATCTTTATCAGCGGCTACGTTTAAGCCGGCTTAGCCTTTGAGCCGAAAGAAGTCGGCGGCGGCGCGGCTTGCTAAATATTACCGGCGGCCTCGGCTTGTATCTCTGGTCTGTTGGTTTCATTGCGTTGTGTACTTTGTTTTTTTGTGTATTTCGTTTCGTATGTTTGTATGTCTGTTGGTTTCACTGCCTTGGGTATTTTGTTTTTTTTGTGTGTTTATTTCGTTTAGCGTTTGTTGTTGTTCGTTTTGCTATTGCTATAATAATGATATAAACCGGAAAATGAAATAAATTAAAATGAGGCGGCACTTACAACCGAACGGATCAGTACTTTAGGCGAACTAGCCAAACGCGGTTAAAGGACACGGCATCGATGTATACTGGACACATTGCACTATGTTTCAGACGTCCACATTTTTTGGCCAAAACTATTTATTTTGATGTCGCATTTTAACAAATTTTTAATGGCAGTATTCTAGGCCATACTTCGGAACTACAGAAAGTGTATTTTGTTTCCATCAACATTTAATAACTCTTTAATAAAAAGCCAATAAAATTGCTTTTTTCATTAAAAAAATAAAATGTAATTGCAAATACAGATTTTCTCAGATTGTTTTTTTAACTTAAACGAAGAAACAAATCAAAAAATTTATCTTGGAAATGAAAGATAAAAGAAAGTATTTTAATAACAGGGTGTGACAAAATTGCCAAAAATCAATACACTCCTCGCGAGACCTAGTGATGTTGGTAGGTCTAGTAGATTACAGTACCATTTTTAGAATCCGTATATTTTACAAAATTCCGTAAAAAATATAATAGTGTGTGTACTTTTTGAAAAGTAGTTAGTTAGTTAGTTAGTTTGAAAGGAGGATGTATATACATCAAATCCGAAGAAATACACCTAGGCCTCTATCGGGCCTGTTGTGCGCTCCTTAACCAGTGCCTCAGGTGGGAATCGAACCCACCACCTCCGGTCTACCAGACTAGAACACTAACCACTAACCTACCGGAGGCCAGTACAAAAGAAACTCTTTTCAAAACAGTTGAAAAATATTAAATCGGTTAAGAAAATTTTGAGATATAATTTTTTTAGTCTGTCTTGTCAAAAAAACTTTTGTCCAATATCTTCCGATTTTTAGGGTATATTGAAGATTCTAAAAATGTTAAAATGATCTACTCATCTAGGTCTATTAAAAGCATACGTAGAACATGGATGATTGGTATAACTTCTTAAATATTTACGATCACCAACTATTAAGCTTTTAAAAAAGTCCGACGTCTTCCCAGTATGAAACTTTAAGGATCTATTTGTCGGAAATGGTGGGATTTATTTATTTATTCATTACTGTAATATAAAAGCCTCATTAGGCCAATTAAACTATATTACAAAGAAAACAAAAAGCCTAAATATCAATTAAACAAAAATTGCTTATACCTAAAAAAAAAATCTCAAGTAATTACAAGCTATTTTTCTATTTTTCTAATTACAAGCTATTATTTCTAACTGATAATTTTTTGCGATTTTCGGAAAAACTGACTTTTTGTCATAAAATTTAATTATTCCAAAATTTAGCAAATACCATAACGATTGTAGTGACTTTTCTACATCATTTCCCCATTTTTAAATGGGTTTTTACTTGTGAGGAAATTTTTGGTTTATAAAAAATGTTTGGTAATAAAATAAATAAATAAAATATATAATCGCATTTTTAGATGTGATTAAGATGTCGTTTGTAAAGTATGACATCAGTTATTTTTTGCTGGGTATCAAACTTGTAATTTTTGACATATGATGGCATGTGTTGATGTATTTCCCAAAAATGGGGTGTTATTTCATTTTAATTTAGGGAGTTATTTCATTTTGTTGGGGCTTTTTTTTATTTTTAAATATGGGAATTATTTGATAATGAAATAAGTCCTCAAATTTGAGAATTTATTTCATTGTTGTATGGTTTTATTATAGTAAACTTCCTTGATGTTTCAGTGTTTGTATGTTTCTTAAAGAAATTATATTTTTATCTTTAATTGCAACTTTATATTTACCTAATTGTATTTGTACACTTTTATTATTCTATGGTAGTGGACTGGGTGGTTGTGACTTCTGTTTAACTGATCAATATTTTCTTTTTCTTATCATCATTTTAGGATGGTTGACTTTCAGTGTACCAGTTTTAAATGTGGTTGTCGTTCTGGAATCATACTTTGTATAATAACGGGAAATTATTTAATTTCTTAATAGCAGCTTTTTATTATCTGTGATCTAGTATGTAGGATCCGTATTGTTTGATTACATTTTAAATGATATTTCATGCTCTGGTGAACAGTGGTGTATTATATATGGGTTTCTCTTAACCGTAACTTTAAATTTGGAAATTCTACAATGACGACTACTTTTATTGCATATAGTGTTTTGTGATTGATGGCATATATTGATCTACATCTTGTGTTAGTGAAAGCTCGGCTTTTTTTACATGATATCCTTTGCTAAGAATTTTATATCTTTTTTGTCAGGCTGTCTTGTGGTGATGATTCTATTTCATCTGATTTTTGATTGCCAATACTTATTTGGATTTGTGTCTTTTTCAGAGGTTTGTTTTGTAAGTTTCATTGTTGTTTGACGCTTTGATAAGGGTGTCTTATATGGGTTTAGATTTTTTAGAGCTATTGTTACAGTGTTTTTGTCCATATTGGAGTTGTCTTGTATTAAAAAGGTGTGGTGGGATTGCTGAAGTTGGTATTTGTAGTTTAAGTTGTTTGAGTGTAGATCTTTCATTGCTTCAGATATTGTTTTATTTTCGGGTAAGGTTGATAACATTTTATTTGTATTTATAGTGCAGAGTGAGTTTTTATCTTTTGATGTGTGGGAATATCTTTAATGTTTGATTAATTCTCAGATTGTTTATAGAGAGAGAGTGTCTTGGTCATTGGGAGTTTTATTTTTATAGTTTTTATCTTCATACTTATTGTTCTCTTATTTGTTTATATACATGAGTTCTTTGCTTTGTTTTCAATTAATTTATTTGGTTTATATCCTATTCTGTCAGGAGTCTTTCAATTGTTTTTTCTATTGTGCGAATTGTTCCATGGTTTGGACACTATTTGCAATATCTAGTCTTGTTGTTGTTCTTCTTATCATTATGATTATTAGCTGTTGCAGTTCTTAAGGGATACTTAGATTAATGATTATTTTCCCTTTTTTTGTATTTTTTATATGTCACTCATTTTCTGTTATTGCATCGGGCTCTCATGTTCTTGTACTTTCAACGTTTTAGAAATTGCGGATCACGCAGGGATACAGTATCCTGACTTTGTTCGAGATTGTTTTTCTTAGCTGGTTTTAATGAACTTCCATTATTAATCTTTTGGCATTTTGAGTTAATATTAGAGTTAGGATTTAAATTTTGGATGTACAACTTTTAATATTTTTTTCAAGATTATTGATCTTATTATTAATTTATTTTTTATTTTTAATTATTTGTTATATGATTATATTTTTTATATATAACTTTTTATGGCCAATAGGCTAGGTTTATTTTGGAAATAAATTAAATTTTTACTTATTAAATATACGCGAAAACATAAGTTTTTTTTTCACACCGAAAATACTATACATTATTATATCATTAGTCTAACATTAATTATGAAATTTTTTGTCTGTTACAGATATTGCTGAAAGTGACAGCTGTACAATGACTTCTGAACCATCTCGCGATAGTGGTAACACTTTAAGTAAGACTATAGGTAAGCCTGAGACTCCAATGGATAATAATAGCAATTATTCTGAGTTAAAAATGTCCATTGCGAAAGGCGATGATGGTAGTACGCCTTCAATTGATCCAAATTCATCTTTAGCAATAACAACCAAAATTAAAAATGAAATACACGAAATTTTAAAATTATTAACACCACCACCTAGTATAAAAGAAATTGAATACCATTGTTATAATAATATAACACCATGTACTTGTACTGTTGAAGAAGTAATTGCTCCTGCAGAAAATGATTCCAATGAAAATAGTAATGGTGAAAGTAGCATACCAGATCCGAATATTAATGTTGTTGCACATTCACATATTCCGAAAATAGAAACCAGTAGTTTTACTGCTAATAATGTTAGAATTGCAGCCGACAGTTCTTCACCAAAAAGAGATCAGAAAGTTTCGTTATTGCCACAGCCACCATCAAAAATTAAGAAATCTATTTTTGACTTGGATTTTGACGATGACGAAGACCCCTTAAAATCAATAATAGCCGATATTGTTGGCAAAAATTCGAAACCAGACGCGGAGGCAGAAACAAACGTACCAGTTGTTAATGAAAAACCTGATATCCCATTAAGCACCGACGATGATCTCGGTAAAGTTGATCATCAAACTGCACCATCATATGCCTTAAACGTTCCTACTACTTCTTCTGATATGATAGTATTTCCCTCGTATGAAATTAAATACGACAAGGATTGTGAAGCTAAAAACCGTTTCGACGTACAGACACAAAAAATAACAAAATTTCACATAGATACTTTACATAATTGTTTTATACCCAATGTAAATGGCAACTGGAATCATTCCGATTATATTGATACCGCCGTTCGTTCTAAGTCATTGGAAAGAAATTCCAATGGCAATGACCAGGGGCCAGAAGATTTAATTATGGATGGTTACGATGTAGTGCCATTGTATGGTTCGGATATAAATGAACAAATAATTAAAGATCTAAGCCATGTCAAATTTACAAAAAAATATAAATTTAAACACACAAAATGCAAAAATGAAATATTATTCCACATACCATTTTTGGGGGTATCCCGTACACCTGATGCTACATGTGTTTCAGACGTCAAAATGGGAAACAAATACTTACAAAAAATAAAGTTGGAAGAAAAGGAAAATGATGATAATAAAATAAATTTAAATAATACGAAAAACAATTCTATATTACCCAACGAAAACGAAGGATGTGATGCCAAAGAGATGGAGAGGGTACAGAACGTTGACTCTTCAAATATTATTAATTTAACCCATAAAAAATCAAACTTAAAACGTACCAAGGAAAATAAGAAATTAAATCGATCCAGGATAAAACGCATGAAATCAACAATCTCATATGACAAAAATTATGAAGGTAATATGAAAAACAAAGAATCCCCCAAAAGTAATCAACATAGGTCTTCTAGTGGTGGTGATTCTGACTCAGATTATTTTGATGGCGACTTTGTTAACGACCATAACTATGTTTCAGAAACTGATCAAAATATTAGCAGCCAGGAACAAGACAGTAACAGTAACATTAGTAATGAATCTGAACATGAGGTTGTAAATCAAGACATCAATGAACACACTGAAGGTAAAAATCATATTGTATTGATAATTAAGAAAACCGCGGGCTCCCCCTCCTCCTCCAACTTAAAAACGATTTCCCCATTTAATTCCTTAACACACTTGTCATCAGATAATGAGTACAGTCCTGAGGAAAAAGCAAACCTTATATTTGTTGCAAACGAGGTAAAAAATGATAGTAGTTGCCTTAAGTCTGATAGCGATATATATAAGGAGAGCGAAGGAGACATCAAAATGTCATCATTACGACAACAAAAACGTTTAAGAAAGAAACAAAACAAGGATAATGTAACAACTCAAACTCATAAACTACATAATACTTTATTTTATCACGAAGAACTATGTCCGATGGTTTGGAATGGTTCTCATTGCCACAAAGAACGCATATTTCAAATAAGCAGCTGTAGTTCTGGTTGTAGTGAAGACGAAGAATCATCTAATGTAAATTTTACTGAGAAATGCACTACATCTTCACCATCCTCATCGACATCATCAGAGTGTTCTGACAATAAATACGAAGGCCATATGTTAAACTTGCAACAAGATATTATACAGTCAGAGTTTTTAAAAAGGTGTACTATACAAAGGGACATAGAAATTGAGAGTATGGTGCCAGAAAATGCAAAAATCCAAAGCGAAGACGAAGAAGGCCATGATGATGATCTACCAGAAGAAAATAATAATATGTTATTATCTTTCAATAATATATGTAATAAATATACCCGCGATGAAAATGCTGACAGTTATAAACAACCACAAGAAGAAAATAAAGACCATGATGAAAATAACATGCTGAAGCAGCAACAAAAAAAATGTGATGACTATAATAATTTAAATAATAATAATAATTTTAATTTAATTAAATATATTGATAATAAAACTAGTTCTGTTAATAATAATAATAATTCATGTAGCAATAATTACTCAGATACAAACATCGTCATAAGCAGCAGTAGTTGTAGTCATAAAAATCCCACAAATTACGCTCTTGTTAACCATAAAAATCTCAATAACAACGACAACAATAGTATGAAGGAGGAACAAATAAAGCCACTCAAAGAATATCAAACTGGCATACGTGCCGTAGATGAGGATGTTAATGACGATGATGGTAATAATTGCGCCCGTTTGCAACAATTTAAAGAATGGCATGAAGTTCTACAACTACGTTCATACAACGATGAATTATTAACTGTTTTGCCATATGTTGTACTTGAATAACTTAACTTGTTTACAATTATTTTTCTATTAAATACATTTTTGTAATTTTAATTTCGGATTCTTGTACTTAGTATGCCCTTCTTGAAAAAAACATAAGACAAAAACAAAACAAGCCATATTTCTTTACAAAAATGTATATTTCATATTCGTATAATAAATTTTTATGAGCTCAGGGAGATTATATTTAAAACGCATAAAAATCAGAAATTTCGTTAACAATATTTTTTTTTAATTCTTAACATAAAAGTCTATGATAATTATAAGGTACAACTTAAGAAATGTGTAAAAATGTATTTATTATTTTTCTTTGTGATTTTTGGACTCGATTGGGAAATATTTTTTAAATGTAGGCATGTTTGTAAAAAATATTTGTTATTTATAATACAATATTTCAAATATTGAGTCACTAAAGCCTCGTATATAAAATGATAACACTTGTTATATTCAAAAAATACTGAATTGTTTTCAAAATTTTGAAAAAAAAAAATAAAACAATTTTATTCGACGAATATGAAGAAACTATATTCGAATTAACCAAAAAGTTATCACAGTCGACTTGTACCTTATAATTATTTCGTATAAAGTTTTTAAAACTTTTAATGTAATATTTACGAATATAAAATTGCATCGAATATTTTGCATCCAAATAACTTGTCCATATAATTTATGAAGTAATTTGAAATCATTTTTAGATCAATGTCTTGTGTCATTATGAAATTTTTCTTGTTTCCAATTATTTTAAAGGGTATAATTTGTTTGTTAACTTGTTCATTTATTTAATGTTTGATCTTAATATCAAACGATCCAATTTCATTATTTAATTTTAGTTCTATTTTTTGCTTGTTCTTATTTATTACTTTTTTAAAAAATAGCTTTTTTAGTTTTTTATTATTTTTCTTAATATAACGTTCAGAATATTTTTTAAATTTTAAAACCTAAATGATTTCTTTCACATTTTGTTAAAATATTTTTAGTTTTGACCAAAATAGTTATTTAAATTTTTTATACAGAATGGCTTCAGTTATGTTTTGTATGAAATTATTTTATATCCAATAATTATTTTAAAGGGTGTATCTTGTTTTTTATAGCTCGTATGTTAACTTGCTCATATCTTTAATGTTTGATGGGATTATCAAACATTCCAATTCAATAATATAATTATAGTTTTCTTTTTTGCTTGTTCTTATTTATTAATTTTTGAATGAAAATGCTTTTAGTTATTTTTAATAATTTTTGAATTTTCTTTTAATATTCTTAATATAACATTCAGTAATATTTTGTTAATTTTTAACATATTTTTCTGTTTATGTAAAAATATGTTGAGTCATATAGTTTTTTAGACAGAATGTGTTGAGTCATATAGTTATTCTTTAGACAGAATGGCTTCTTTTGGGATTTAAAAGAAAAACGTGAATAAGATTTCATTTCTAAATATTTTTCAATTTAAAATCAGACTTGAATTTATTTGAAGCATAATCTCAAATTTAAAATTAAAAACGCCAAAGATGAGAAATCATTTTAAACGTTCGAAATTTACAAAAGTTAGAATTACATTTAATTTGAGCTAAAATTTTTGGATTTGATGGAATGTATAAGTTGTTTTTGTTATTAGTCTTATTATTAACCATCATAGCATAATAATACTCTCGATTTTTCAACTTTTTTTTTGTAAAACAAACATCTCACTATATAGTTCAATCTATTAATATTTCTGAATGTAATATATCAATATGTTGTCGTTAAAACTTTTCTATTTTAATAACTTCTTTAATCTTTAATAATAATTTAGTTTCGTTTATTATAGTTTAGTTTAGTTAAAATCTTTGCATTTTTTTATTTCTTATCGGTCATATGTTTTTGTTTACTTAATTGATCAAACTATTTTATCTATAAAACACAATACAATTTTTTTTAATGAAATAACTTATTTTTTCACGATGAATTTCAGCTTGAAAACAACTGTAATTTTTACCAATAAATTAAACAAACAATAAGCTTTTATTTAGTTTTATATTTTGCGTTTTTAATTATATTTGCACAAAAAAATTCTTAATTGTTTAACAATATTTATCTAACATATAGAATTTTTGAAATAAATATTTCTTAAAATGTTCATACATATCTGAATAAAAATTTTTGAGTAAATGATTTTACCAAAAAAATATTAATTAAATTATTTTTACCATTTAATTGAATTGATTCATGAAACACAAATTAAATTTACTCAAATACAAATAGTACCATATTATTTTTCATTATTACAAGAATTACGGATCAAAAACCAGTTCTTGCTGCCAGTGTTGAATTCTAAATATAATGATTGATAGATAAAATCGTTTGAAACATTAATAAAAATTTAAACATTCTCAATAGATCTTAAAACTGCATGTAGCTTCATTTGAGGTTCATATTTAAACAGAGTTGTTTTTGAGTAAAATGGCAAATAATTAAAGTTTTAGTTTATAATCGACTTGTAAATACTAAATAGTTTATATATAAAAATTATACGGGTATTAACATTTAACAACTACTGCTGCTTTATATGTATAACATTTAAAAATAATATATACACATCTATATATACAACAAAACTTATACAAGAACAAAAAATATTAAAATGAGACTATTGTATACTGTTTTGATGAAATGTAAATGAATTTTTTAACCTTGTTTTAGTGTCAATATTTGTTTTTTTTTTTTCTTTTTTAATTATTTTTAAAACATTTATGAATTTCGCTCATTTTCTAATATTTGGATTTGTCTTAATAAAATATTAATTAATACATGTTACCTAAATTTACTTATAGTACTGAAAATGTAATCCTAAAAATAATAATACTTTTGTGAATTACGATAAATTTGTATAAAGAATATGTTGATTTAGGGAATGAATTAATTTTTAATAAAATTATAATTAAAAATTTCGTTTATGTTTTATTTATATCAAAGGTAGTACAGTGTCCAAAGCTAAAGCTTAGTTCAAACCATTTAATAACAAAGGTAAAAACAAATTGTTTATACCCTTACATTCGTGAGAAGGTAAACAGTGACATCCACAAGTGTTCACAAAAGCATTAATTTAACATGTTTTTAGAATAAAATTTTTTTCCAGCGAAATAAAAATTGTACTCTTTATCAATATACATACACATAAATATCGAAATTATTATTTTTATGAATTACTGTTATTTTAAGATGCTACTTTAAAAATTGTATTTAAAATTTTTTAATGAAATTTTATTAATTTATATTATTTTTACGAAATACAAGAAAAAAATAATAAAAACTCATTAATGGTTTCCAAGAAAATGGAAAAAACCCAAAAAGGGTCATTTCAGGTACTGCGCAAAAATATTCCAATTTTTTCTAAGAACTTTTTTAGAATCTCTGAACACGTGTTTTATTGCCCATTAATTAACCCATTATGCAGGTAGTGGTTATATGGAATATTTAACATTATATTTTTTGGAAGTTTGCATAATTATGTTGTAATTCCTTCCTGTGTAACTCTTAAAATGTTCAAAGAAAAAGAGTTGATCAATTCAAATTAAAAAATTTATTTATATCTGTATAATCAAGGCCGATCAATTAAATACATATAGGAATTGTTTGATAGATTCCCATCGACAATATATATTTTGTCATTACACGCATGGAACAAAGAATTCCATCGAGTATTTACCATTATCAAGTCGTCCAAAACTGCTGTCAATACAGGACGACAGAGAAATACTGAGGAAATACCAATGGAACCTTCATCTATCAGCTCCAAAAATTAACAACGAACTCAGGACTATCCTGTGAATAAAATTTAGTGTCGAAATTGTGCGCAAAGTACTAGGGAGCAATAATATGCATGGTCAAGTACCAAGGTGGAAACCGATCATATCGAAGTTAATCGATGTTAAGTGTCTTGACTCCGCAAAAAGACTCATAAGTAAGAATATTGGATTCTGGAAGGAGGTTATCTTCGACGATGAGAACAAATATAATATTTTTGGCTCAGATGGTCGTCAAATGATATGGCGAAAGTTTGGAGATGCCTTGGAATTATCCAAGTTGCTTTTTTGGGAGTCTGTGTCCGTCCACGGTGTTGGACTGCTAAAATATATTTGTAATTATAGACTAAATATTATTGTAATTATAGACTAGAAGGTCTACTTGTCAATTTTAGAGCAGAATTTGCATGCTAGTACCACCAAAATGGGGCTACAACCCATTCAATTTATTTTTCAACAGAAAAACGATCCAAAATACACGACCTGGTACGTGAAAATGTTGATCATTTACAACACTAAGTATCTTCTTTCACCAAATTTTCAATGGAGTTAATGTCTGGACATAAATTCAATTAAAATTTGTGGTTATATTTACAAGAACAACTTTTAAATCACTCATTATCCTCCAAAACCACCATACGGTTGCTTTGCATGAAGAATGGGACATAATAACGCCATAACTATTCCATAAATTGGTAGAAACGGTCCCACGACGCTTGGAAGTTGTTTTTAGAAACCAAGGCTACTATACAAAACATTAATTTCATTTTATTTATTTATTTTACTTCATAATGCTAATCTAAATATGATTTATACAAAAAAAATTCGAATACTTTTGTGAAGCAATTTTTTGCACTTTTTTAAAAAAAAAGTTAAATTAGTTTAAGTTTTTTTTTAAATTTTTAAAATGTGATATAAAATTTAAGGACTGTCTGGACAACATAATTAATTTATTTATTTATTTCTCAAAAAAAAAATTTTCCTACAAAATCTATTATAAAATTGTGTCTGTTTTCATAATACATTAAATTCGAATACTTATGAGAGACACTGTACATATGTATACACTAACTGTTTCGGCGTCAAATCCGACAGGGTTCAAATCAAATAAATAAACAAAAAAATAAAAAAGACCAAGATTTATATTTTAAATTCAAAAATAGAGAATAAATTTCAACTTTATTAATTTACCTTAGTAAATCAAAAATAAAAACTATTTGCAGAACTTAAAAACTAATTTTCTATTGGTGGCAAACAATATTTAAATACCGTTAGCGGTTTACTCGTTAGTTTTATCATAGTTTTCCATCAAAGATGTAAACTAAAAGTAGTATATTACAATGTAATACACTTAAAGAAAAATATCCGCTCATTAAATAGTTCATACTTTAACATTGCCGGCCCCCTTGCAACACTTAAGGTGTTGTAATTAAATAATTATTAGGCCATTAAGGGCCTAAGTGGTCTGTACTAAAAATAAATAGAAAAAAAAATAATAATAAAAACTATTTTTTTTTCAAATTAAATTGAGTCATTAAGGACTCTAGTTTTATTTAAGGTGGGTCATTAAGGACCCTAGGTAAGCCATTAAGGACTCGGGTTGAGTCATAAAGGACTCGGGTTGAATCATAAAGACTCAATGATTAATACGGCGACAATCCCGATATAATCCATCCGAAAATGGTATATTGGGCAAGTGGAAGCCCAGGGCTCTGCAAAATGCTGTCTTTCATCATCATCGGAGCCACTTCTGGCCCCAGAACCAACGCTACCTTATCGGAAAGATGAAATGTTGGATCGGCTAATTGGAGCCCTTTAAAAGATTCCAAAACTAATTCCGACACGGAGATCGGCGGAGTTTTTATTCGATCCTTTTTTGGACTCTAGCCATTATAACAAGGCTTTATGTACTTTCGAACCACGACTCGATCTCCAACCTGCCATATTCGTGATTTCCAATCTTCACAACAGGAATCTTCAGTTTAGAGACCAATTCCGCACAAATGTAGCTATTTTGGCAACACAGGTCCAAAACTGATCTCACCAAAATTTGCCTGTGTGGCAAACAGAGGTGTATCTGCAGTGTTGGGGAAAGAGCTACGGCTTGTCGCATTTTTACATTAACAAACGAAGTGGCCTGATGTTCTCTAGGCTTCGTAGCCTTGGCTTTGGGAAGCAGAAGGAAATGGTGGGTTTTTTTGCAAAACTTGCAGGTACCCCCACTTTTACAGTTTTTACTAATGTGGCCACTAGACAAACATCGATAACAAATTTTATATAACGCCACTTTACGGAATCTATTCTCCAAATTCAATTCCTCAAACTTCCGACAGAATCTCAAGGTGTGATTCTTATTTCTGCATATCGGACATTTCTGGCGTGTTTGATGAATGACCGGATTCGAGCCCGAAGCTTCCACTTCTTTATTTGTTATAGTGGGCGGTGGAACTATGGATGGCACTTCAGCAATCTCCATGGTTACCGTTGAAATATTGGACTCCGGGGGTTTAGGAGCGCTCAAATTTAGCATTGCTTCCTTTAGTGCATCAACATTTAGAAACGATGAGTTGGCAACATCCTTTGGATCTTCATTAAGAAGTTCATCTTCCAACAAATCGTTGAGTTGTCTAACAGAGTCCATTATTCTAGGAAAAAGAAAAGTTAGTAGGAAGAAATTGATATGAAATGGTAGGTATTAATTTGGTAAAACAACAAGTTTGGTTATTGGTCTATTAAGAGTTCCGTTCGACGTCCGAACGTCGGCAAGGCAAACGTGACCATCAGTACCATTGTAAACTTTCATTACTCTACCTATCTTCCATGCAGTAGCAGGTAATTGCTCATTTCTCAAAACCACTAAATCATTTAGACTTACATCTCTTTGAGGATGTTGCCATTTGTATCTTTTGTGCAAAGTGACTAAATATTCCTCTTTCCATCTTTTACGAAATTGATGAATAAGTGCGTTCAATTTCCGATATCGATTTACAATACTAATCGAACTTTCATAAATTGTCGGTTCTGGCGGTGCCAGTATTGCAGAACCTATTAAAAAATGGCCCAGTGTGAGCGCAATAGGTTCGCTTGGATTGTCCGGCATGGTATACATGCCGACAAGCTTCGATCCTAGCCAAAATTGTCGATATTTCTTCGAAGGTGAATTTACAATCTTTAACTTCTTTCCTAAAATGGAGTTTGAAACTATTGATACCAGCTTCCCATAGGCCTCCCATATGAGGTGCGCCGGCTGGAATAAACTTCCATGTCAAATTCTCATAACCAATCGAAGAACACATTCTCACTTGACATTCCTTAAGAAAAGTCTTAACATTTTTAAAAATCTCATTGAGGCCCCTACGAAGTTTGTTCCGTTATCCGAAAATATTGTTTGAGGACAACCTCTTCGTGAAATGAACCGATCAAAGGCGGCTAAAAAAGCATCAGTGGTTAGCTCCGAAGTTGCTTCCAAATGTATAGCTTTGGTCGAAAAACAAACAAAAACACATACATAACCCTTTGTTATTCGACACGATCTACCCGTAAAGGTTTTTACATCGAACGGACCTGTAAAATCAACCCCAGTGGTTGTGAATGGTCTATCGATATTTGTACGCTCCTTTCGGAGGAATCAGAGAATATATGAATTTCAGCAGCCGAATCTTTCGAATAATTAACCCATCTTGGAATCTTGATAAGATTATCTTGGTCAAACAACTTTACAAATTTCAACCACTCTTCCCTAGTCGAGGTTGGTACGGAATTGGATGGGATGACGCATCCAATTCCGTATAGCCAGATGCGTTGCATAATTATCATGGCTATGATAACGACTGGACTTAACCAACCTACTGGATCAAAAAACTTGGCAATGGTCGATCGTATAAGAAGATTTAGCTGCTAAAGGACATACCCTAAAGTAAAAAGAGTCTATCTGCGCATTCCAATATATGCCTAACGTTTTCGAACTAGTAGACTCCATAAATGTTAGAAGCTTGGCGTCAACTAAATGATCAGTTGGCAAACCTTTCAAGATTGACTTATCAGTCCATTTTCTTAATTCGAACCCAGCAGACGACAAAGCCGTGATCAATTGGTCTCTAGCTAACAACGCACTAGAAACGTCGTGAGCTCCAGTCAATACATACATCGACATACATTCCTTCCCTTAAAATCTTCGAAGCCAATGGGAAGTTCTGCTCCCAATCATCTGTCAATTGTAGCAAAGTTCTAATTGCTAAATATGGGGCGCAATTTAGACCAAAGGTAACTGTCTGCAGTTCGTATTCCATTATATCTTCTTCAGCAGAACTCCTATAAAGAATTCGCTAGAATGGTGTATCTCATACTCGAATTTGTCTATACATTTTCGAAATATCGCAATTAAATACAAATTTAAATAATCGCCATCTCAATATCAAAATGACCAAATTTGAAGCATTAAACACAGCTTAGTAGTTTTACTCTCAGGTTTCAATACAGGAAGATGAGGTAAATAGCACGAGTGTGTAACGGCCAGATCTCCAGCTTTTATTGGCCTCATATGATCCAGTTCAAGATACTCCTTCAGCACCTCATCGTACATTCTCCTCACATCTGGTTTACGCATAAGAGACGTTTCAATTTTGACAAACTGCTTCAGAACACCTGTTTTCGAAATTCCTAAATTAATTTCCTGAGGAAATTCGGGTTTAAAGGGTAGTGAAACTATATATCTTCCTTTCGAATCCGTTTAGTGGTATTCTTATATATTTCCTCACATCTCCTATCGAAAGACGACAAGTTCTTTCGCTTGGGTGGTTCTTCTAGCTCCCAGAACTTCAAAAGATTTTCATTTAAGTTTTCTTCCTCCGTATAGCTGATAAAAGTGGTAAAAACGCTGATAGAATTTTTAGGCGAAATATCGAAATGTCAGAACCCAACCAAATACTGTCCTCTGAGCCATTAAACTCCCAACTATGTTCGACCGAACCTCACCTAACACTATACGTGGGTATAAATCTGCGCCTAATAACAAATAAAAATGTCTATCCGCTAATCTTATGTTTGATAATTCACCTTTTATATCCGAAGGACAACTGAAGGACGGCAAATTACCTGATATAGAAGGTAAAACAAAAGCCGAAGTTTCCAAAACAAAACCTCTGTCCAATGGGGAACCTATTCGAATAACACAACAGTTCTTCGAAGTAGTAGAAGCTTCTTTATGAACTCCGGAAATCGTTATATTCGTAGAATGTGACGGAAGTCGCAATTGATTACGCAAATGTTCCGAAATGAAAGAAGCTTCCGATGCTGGGTCAATTAAGGCTCTATCTGGATACGTCGTATCATTACAAAGAATCGAAACCACAGCCGTTCCCAATAACACAGACGAATTCTGTGAAATATGGAAGACTTGACGATTCAAATTAGCCAAAGCTGCGGCCGAAGTAGCTGGCTCTTTCGAATTTGAGTCAGACGAATTGTGCAACATTTTGGCTATGAACTGAAGACGATTGAGAGTTACCAACAGGCTTCTCTCGGTGAAGCAATGTATGGTGTCTTTTCTTACAAATGGAATGTTCGCTCTTACAGTCTTTAACCTCATGGGTAGGCGCGAAACAATTTACACAGCAATGATGTTTCTTCACAGTATTGTACCTTTCAGAAACTGACATTTTCTTAAACTGACGGCAAAAACGTAGTAAATGACCCGGTTTGTGACATAGAATACAAGCACTCAAAGAACTTGAAAGCACTCAAAGAACAATGCTAATATTGTACATACAAATTATATACCTAATTCAAGTTACTTTAAGTCAAACAAAGTAACAACAGTTTTTGTCTCCAAAAACGTGTCCTGGTCGCGGTAGGAGCATACTTCGTATACTTTGATATTATGTGATAAATGTTGCTATTAGGTAAATATTTTACATATTATTCTTAAAGAATCATAATGTACATGGATTTAGTATTTCAAAAAGATGTACATTGGTTGAAAAATGTAAAAGATATTTAAAATTCCCCGGGCCATTAACGTGCCTCAGAGCCCTTGATTAGGAAATGTGGAAAAAATTTAAGTTATTTTGAAAAATATTCTAATAAAACTATTTTATTACATAAAATATATAAAATATAAGTTTTTGCCCTTAAAAGATATCGTGGACCTGTTCTCAGCAATGATAAATAAAAATAAATAATTATTTACACGGCAGTTTCAAAACTCCATTTTCAGTTTTTTTAAATCTTTATTAAACAAATTTTAAAATTTTTGAAATAACACCGGGGGATTTATGGCCAATAGATCTGGCAATAAAACAGCGACAATTACGTCAATACCTCTTATAGTTAAGTTGTACCTGCGATTTGAATTCTGCGAATTTCGCGAAAAACTAATTTCTTTGAGTTTCCGATTGTGACACACAAATCGAATATCGTTATGAGGATTACGATAAAATCTATAATTTAAAATCTATAATCTATAGTAGACTATAGTCTAGACCAGGCATAGAAAATTGAAATTTTCAAATATTACTTATAACAAAAATAGTACCTTTTAAGTTTTAAAGTACTTAACTAATTTTCCGCTAGACTATAGATTAGACTTGACTATGATTACTGACTAGACTATAGACTACACTTTTGATTGGACTATAGACTAAACTAGAGATTAGACTATAGAACTATAGACTAGACTATAGAACTATAGACTAGACTATAGAACTATATAGACTAGATTATAGACTAGACTAGCCTAGACTATAGACTAAACTATGGACTATAGACTACACCGGGTGGTGACATGGTATGGGGAGCAATTTCGTATTATGGAAACATTGGGTTAATAAAAAAGGCTTTTTCGGGTTTCAATGACCTATATGGACCTAGCCCTTGGATCCTACAACAAGATAACGCCCCGATCCACACTACCCGAATCGTAAAATCTTATATAGAGTTCCAAAATTTTGAATTGTTGAGCTGCCCTCCATATTCACCAGACTTAAACGTTATAGAAAACTTGTGGGAATGGGTTGCCCGAAAAGTTTATGAGTCTGGAAAACAGTATTCAACAATTCCTGAACTAATCTATGCAATTAAAGAATTATGGGGCTCAGTACAACTGAATTACATGGCCAAGATATATGAATCACTTCCAAAAAGGAATTGTGAAGTGTTAGTCAACCAAGGAGGTTCAACACATTACTAAAATAGCTTAGTTTAATTTATATCGTTGTAATTAACTAGATCAGTGGTGGGCAGACACATACTATCAAGTAATTATTGTGTGTATTAAGCAGCAGAGAACCGTATTCAAGACAACATTTAGTATTAGTACACTGTAAAAAGTTGTTCATGAACAAAATAAAATATTTTGCGTGCAAATACACCTTTAATGTACATAAAAATACATTAATAAATTATTTCAATAATTTTTTTCAATAAAGAGTGAAAAAAAAACATGAAAAAAAGAGTGGAAAAATAAAATGAAAAAATGAAAAACTAAATATTTTTATAAATAATGAATATTATCTATACAAATTTATAATTGTCTTTAATTTTTTTAATGTTTTTTATAATTAAACAATTATTTTTGACCATCCATAGTTTTTTATAAAAAAAAACAATATTCAAAATTAACATCAAACATTTTGTATTAAAAGAGAACATAACATGCATTCAAATATTTCGCAACAACAAAACAACAAACAAGTTTTCATTTCACTTAAACACAGACACACCAATACACGCAAGCCTATTGTGTACGTGTGCCAACGAAGCGTCAGCACAACTTTCAGGCTTATACACGCGAGCATTCGAATCGCAATTCTACTCTTGACTGATCTAAATCAATAAGTTTTAATTACAAACTTTGTTATAAAATTACTTTTTCTGAGGGATGTTCTATTCAAGTGGCGAATTTTTAGCAGTAGCTTCTTTCGGTTTATGTTAAATCAAATATTACAGATATGACAACCATTCGTATCACATTTTATTCAGAATAAAAAGTATTATAATGAGGGGAAAAAACAAACTTCCTGAAATTCCTGATCCAAAAATATAAGCTTTGAAAAAAAATATATCTGTGCTATTCAAGTGGCGAGGAATGTATGAGACTCTTTTTTTATTCTTTCACTACATAAGTACTAAAATTATTTACATAATTAACAGTTCTAACCTAAGAAGTTAAAATAGACTATATGATATTTATTGGATGCTACGCACAGTTTTATGTTCACTTTTAGAAATACAGCTATAACACCAAATTTCCAGGCTAAATATAAAAAACATGAACGGATTTTCAAGAAATTTGGCAACATACAGTGTATTTTTGGAATCAACTTTTTGATCTGGATTTTATGATTCATGAAATTTTGCATGACAATAGTTCTATCGGGGAATGTTGGGTTAGTTTGAGGAAGAGAATGTTTAATACATCAAATCCGAATAAATATTCCTATAATTTCGTGCCTGTAGCAATCTTAATGAAATTCAATGATCTTTTTCCGTCCTCTTTTTGTTAAATTTATAATGCTAAAGATAAAGATAACTCTTTGAAAATTTACTTTAAATAACACTCAATTCGAGAAAACAATAAAGATCCGTAATCACTCATATTCTATATAATTGAGTTGAGTTTTATATCAAAAATATAAAATTTGAACTTATTGTTAAATCGAGACAAAGATCTGTGATCAGTTCACATCAAAAAATTATCTTGATGTAAATTCGGTTGCCATTTTGAATTTGACTACTCATTAGAGTGTACCGAAAGACAGCACTTTTGCAAATCTTATATATGCATATAAAGCATTGTTTATTTTAATAAGTAAAATTATTTGGGTATCGTTTTGTATATCCAACGATATTTGACCTTTAAACCTTTATTTCTTCGGATTTAATAATTGGTGTCTAAGTCCAGCCCAAACTTTAGTGTGAATGGATAAAAGCTAATGAATAAAAATAATATGTTTAAACATACTATTGTATAAATGGATGAATTTTTGAGAAAAAATGATGAAACAAAAACGGTGGTTTTACTCTTTAATGAACAACTCAAAATTGTTTGTCAAATTAAAAGTTGTTTTGTTTTCTCTGTCAAGATTCAAGGATTCTTAATATTTTCCTAGGGCAGAAAATAACGTAATTTTGTTCTTTTTAAAGAAATTTGAAATCTTCAAAAGAGTTCACTGGTAGGATTGAGAATACTGATTTCAGTATAATTTCTCAAAAAAAGTTTCTTAAATGTTTCTACAAATTAGTCAAAATTTCCTAATTTAAGCTCATTTTCAATTTCTAAATTTTTAAGAGACTTTTTGGTCCAAAAACTTACTTTAAAATATAATAGCTATTTTATCGTTATAAGCTAAATTTTGTCATCTATTAAAAAAGTATAGTCATTACAGATAGAAAAATATTCTCTTACATTTAGTAGAAACCCGGACAACGCCGGGTACGCGTACCTAGTTTTCTATATACTGCCATAGTAAGATTTTTTGTGAAAAAAAAGTTTGTTGCTGTACTACACCCCCTAGAACGATGAAATCCACCACAAAATATATGCCATCCGATTTTTATATTTCCAACTTAAAGTTCTACCTATATAGATTTTTATCGTGCACAATATCGTCCGATAGCAGTTATATATCATTGTCTATATACTGCCATAGTAAGATTTTTTGTGAAAAAAAAAGTTTGTTGTTGTAGCACACCTTCTAGAACGATGATATCCACTAAATATTTAATTTATGCCATCCAATTTTTATATTTCCAATTTAAAGTTCTATATAGATTCTTATTGTGCACCAGATCGTCCGATAGTAGTTATATATCATTTTCTATATACTGCCATAGTAAGATTTTTTGTGAAAAAAAGGTTGTTGTTGTAGCACACCCCCTAGAATATCCACTAAAAAATTTATGCCATTCGATTTCTACACTTCCAACTTAAAGTTCTATATAGGTTTTTATTGTGTACAAGATCGTCCGATACCAGTTATATATCATTTTCTATATACGGCCATAGTAAAATTTTTTTGTAAAAAAAAACTTTGTTGTGGTACACACCCTAGAACGATGAAATCCGGAAAAAAAGTTTGCCATTAGATCTGTATATTTCCAACTTAAAGTTCTATATAGGTTTTTATCGTTTGCAAGATCGTCCGATAGCAGTTATATCTCATCTATATATATAAAAATGAATGTGTGTTTATATGTTTGTTTGTTTGGACTTTATAGACATCTAAACGGCTAAACCGATTTTTCTGAAATTTTCACAGTCTCTTTCTGTATGTCTCAAAGAAACTATAGGCTACTTTCTACTTCAATACTTTAAGTGGGCATATCTCAGAAACTGCAAGAGCTACAATTGTATGCAAAACTTTCACATCCATATGAACACATGGGAACGAATTAGCAGCCTAGATACAGTGGGCGTGGCACCTCCCATATAAAGAAAATCTTAAATTAGTATATCTGAGAAAATATAATAGCTAGGTCCCCATTTTTTTCGGAGGAACTTTAGTATCAAATTGAATGTTTAGAACAAAAATGGGCGGACTTTTAGGCAGTCTTGATACCTCCCATATGAATTAAGTACAAAAATTCGTGTATCTGGAAAGCTATTAGAGCTAGAATCCTCAATTTTGCACGAAGAACTCTGGCATTCAATAGGGGCTTGGCACCTTCCATATAAATTAAACGCAAAAATTCGTATATCTGGGAAACTGTAAGAGCTAGAATCTTCAAAAATCGTAAAGGAAGTTTTTTAATTATTATAACTTTAGGATAGCAAATAACACTTGGTATAGCTTAGAGATATGATGATAAATTAATGTATCTTGGAAACTAAAACAGCTGGGGTCTCAAATTTTGTGAAATTCACTGTAGTAAGTATTCATATTATTATTTAGAGCAAATTACCAAGTTCTGCAACGTAAAATGGGTTACAATCCACAAGATTTAGAGAATTTGGTGGCAGAAAATTTACCGCATCTACAACTAGAGCAGAAAATGGCATACAATACAATAATGTCAGCAATTACAAACCAACAAGGAGGATTTTATTTCATTGATGCGCCAAGAGGAACCGAAAAAACCTTTCTCATCTCATTGATTTTAGCTAAAGTTCGATCACAAAAGAATATTGCCTTAGACATTGCGTCATCAGGTATTGCAGCAACACTTTTAGAAGAAGGCAGAACTGCGAACTCAAATTACCATTGAAAACTCAATTTTCTAAAGATTATGCAAGTGTTTAATAAATCTCGAAAATCCATGCTTCTCACATGGTCAGCTTTATGTTGCATGCTTGCGAGTTGGAAAACCTTCCGATTTGTATATATACGCGCCTGAAGGGAAAACGAAAAATATTGTATATCCCAAGGCTTTAGAATAGGAAATAATTATTAAGAAAAAATTAAATTGTAAGTATTAAGTCAATTATATTTTAGTAATTTTGTAAATTTAATTTTTAGGAATAAGAAATAATTATTAAAAAATAATATACATAAATATCAATTAATCAGTAAAATACTTTAAATATCAAACATTCTTTGTCTTATTACTTTATGGCTTTGGAGAGTGACAAACAAATATTTAAAAATTTTCCTAAACAAAAAATTTATTTCAATATATTTTGAATATCTTTTATTTTATATCGACAAATTTTCCTAAACAAAAAATTTATTTCAATATATTTTGAATATCTTTTATTTTATATCGACAGGAGTAGCAAAGCACGACGGGTTTTATTTAGCTAGTTTTCTATATATGGCCATAGTAACATTTTTTGAATGTTTTTTATTAAAAGGCATTCTGCACATTCTGTCTTTGACATTTGAGCTGTGAACTACTGTTTTTTCTTGTGCAAGCCCTACGGCGTGTGAAAGTTTGTGTCCTATTGTGATTTTGTGTAAGTGGAATAAGTGTTTGTTTAGTGGAATTGTGGTGCGTTTTTTTTGCTGTGATAAGTCTGGTTGAGGATATTGGAGTGGTTGGCGAAGGGAAAATGGGTGATGACGCCTAGACGTCAGGATGTTGGCAGAGTAAGGGTAAGATGGGTGATAATTAGAGAAAAATTTATAATAAAGGAAGAAAGGTGGTATCCAACAGGAAAATGGGAAAAATTTGGTGGCTAAAACCACTGTTGGCGGTAATGATGATGTGCATAATGAAAGTGGGGCTATGGATGTTGATATGCAAAATGGCCCTTCAAACATTTAGAAGACATAACTATTGCGTATCACCCCAGACGCCACGTCAGAAACACTTCTGGACAATTGTCAGACGAGAACGCACATTTTAAAAAACCAAAATACATTGATTTCGAATTTTCGTCTTCTAGAAATATACTTTTAAGTTACTTCTGGATGATAGTTAGAAGAGTGCATCCATTTTGCTTAAACAAAAAACCATGACTGTTGATTTTTTTTTCATCTGGAAGTATACGTTTTAGTGACTTCTGAATGATAGTTGGGTGAGAACACATACTTTACAATAACAAAATACATTGTTTCCTAATTTGTATCTTCTTGTTTTGTATGTTTATGTCACTTCTGCAAGACAGTTTGAAGAGTTTTCACATTAATGTTGTATTTTATTCATCTGGAAGTGTGGATTGTAGTCACTTCTGGACGATTGTCAGACGAGAGCACACATTTTACAAAAACAAAATACATTGATTTCTAGTTTTCCCCTTCTGGAAGTATACTTTTAGGTTACTTCCGGATGATAGTAAGAAGAGTACAAAAACAAAATTATATAAATACTCCATTTAGCGTGAACGCGAAAAAAAATAAATAAAAATAAATAATGCAGAAATTTTGCAAAGTTCAGTGATGTTTTGTGTTTTGTCCAGTCATGTTCAGTTTTAATTATTCATTGTAAAACTTAAATGAGTTATTGAATTTAATATTCATAGAAAATAGTGTAATTAATATGTTTTGAATCTTAAGTAATAAAAAACAATATGACAGTGCACGATGGGGCAGCCATATGGAGACTTGTGGCGATAAATCAAAAATGAAAACTGATTTTTATAAAACAAATGATATATCATTTGAAAGAGGACACTTTTTTGCATAAGATTTGTTCGCAACATTTTTTAACAATTGTAATAGCGTTATTATATAACTAGTATTTACTAATTTTTATAATCATTACATTATTTAGGAAAAATTAAAAAAAATATTTTTGGTATTTTTTATATTTTATATCTTTTTTGTATAATATTGTTCGGTGGGTTATGATATTTTTACAAATTCAAAATCTAGAGAAAATTATCTTTTTATTGATACCAATCACTTGTATCGAAAGCCATTGGTTGATTTATCGCCCTTTTTAATATGTATGTGCCCCTATGTGCAGTGTTGTGTTAAAAGTCAACTGTTAATAAACATTTAAGAAGTTTATTAAATAAATACCAAAAAGTAATTATCTTCAAGGATTATATATATATGTATATATATGTTCCTTTCACTCCTCGGGGGAGCATAGGGCCATAACAAGTTGGTTCCAATAATCTCGATCTTCGGCTCTGTGCTTGACTTCGTCTACTTCATGCGCAGTCTCGAGAGTTCAGTTATTAGTTGCCGCTTCCAGGTGTGCGCTGGTCTCCCTACTCGTCTGCTACCTTGCGGGTTCCAATCTAGGCATTTCTTGGCAATATCATCATCTGGTTTATCCGTTTTAATATTCTGCTGGTTTGCCTCTATCCAGAGTTGGTGGTTGGATATTGTTACGGGCCAGAAAATACGTAAGATCTTGCGGAGGCATTTGTTGAGAAATACCTGAAGACTTTGCACGTCACGTGGTGCCATGTTCCAGGTTTCGCAGCCGTACAACAGAGTTGGTTTTATGTTGGAGTTAAACAATTTTATCTTGGTTTGTCTCGAAATGTTGGAAGATTTTTAAACCGGGTTTAACTGGGCAAATGCATTCCGTGCCTTATTTATGCGACTGGATATATCCGCAGCTGAGCCACCAGTGGTATCAATTGTGCTACCCAAGTAGCAGAAGTACTTAACATCTTCAATATCTTGTTCATCTACGAAGAAACGTCGATCTGTGTTGCTATTAATGCGGAGCGATTTTGTTTTGGGTATATTTATCTTCAGCCCAACCAATTTTGCAATGTCACTGATGGTAGAAATATTAGACTGCATCTCTGAGAATGAGTGGCTAAGTAGACATATGTCATCAGCATAATATAGGTCCTCCAACCGTCCTTGTAAGCCCCACATAATGCCTCTATTATGACGACTTGTTGCCTTCTGCATCACATCATCGAGGACGCAGTTAAAAAGTAGAGGTGATAAGACACAGCCTTGTCTAACTCCAGTTTTAACTGTAATCCTGTTGCTCAGTTGTCCTTCATGCAGCACACGGCAAGTGGCATTCCTGTACAGGGCTTTGATTAGCCGAGTTAGTTTTTCGGGGACACCCTTACATACAAGAGATTTCCATATAGCGTTATGGTTGAGTGTGTCAAAGGGCTTCTCAAAGTCTATAAATATGAGGTATAACGGTGACCTCCATTCCACTGATTGCTCAACTATAATCCTAAAACTGCTAACTTGGTCAACACATGATTTTCCGGAGCGAAAACCAGCTTGCTCATTTCTGAGAGATGGGGAAATTGTTACCATGCTTTGCAAGGTTATGCCTCTCCAATTCTTTCTGTTGGTCAAATCACCCTTTTTGGGAAGATTTATGATGACTCTATCAGACAGCTAGATGTTGGTATTTGATGTATGTGAAGCACATTCGCAAATGGGTTGACATTGAGCAGTAGGTGTTGATAGCATGCCGGAGTAAAAACTCTCCCAAAGTGTAAACTGTTGAGTTTTAGATGTTATAAGTTCCCCCGCATCGTTCCTTAAAGGTTTTCCGGTCGATAATTTTCTATTTGCCAGCTTGTTAACAGTTATATACAGGTCCCTTACACGATGGGTTTCAGCCGCTGCCTGAAGGTCCTTCGCTATATTGTTAGTCCAATTGCGTTTATCCTTCCGAGCACTGCGTTTCACCTCAGAATTAAGGCGCGTGTAAAGTTGCTGTTGACTGGCTTTATTAGAGCGTGTTTTACTGGTATGCACAGCGTTCTTTGCGACTTTCCTCTGCTGAATTAAGTTCCACGTGGTATCGCTAATCCATTCTTTTCTACCAGTAGTCTTAAACCCCAGGTGTTTTTCCGCTGCCTTAGTAAAAATTTCCCGGATATGTTGCCAGGTTTGGGTTTCCCTATTAATTAAGGCACATCCTGATAATTCGTTACTGAATAGGTTGGCGATTTCAGGGGTTTTCAGCTTTGCCACATTGAATCTTCTCTGAGATACAGTGTTGTTCGTTCTTATGGCCGTGATTTTCATTCGCACAGTAGCAACTAGTAAGTGGTGATCGCTAGCAATATCGGCACCTCGTTTGTTGCGCACATCTAATAACGAACCGCGCCATTTTCTGCTGATAGTTATATGGTCTATCTGATTTTTCGTGCGACAATCAGGGGATACCCAGGTGACTTTGTGTACTCTTTAATGGGGAAATAACGTACCGCCAATGACAAGATTATTAGTCCTGCAGGTTTCCAGAAACATTTTCCCATTCTCCGTTAGTCGTTTTAAGCCATGCCTGCCCATTGTGCTTTCCACATTGACATTTTCTGAGCCAACCTGAGCGTTAAAATCACCCATCATAATCACAATGTCCCCTTTATGCACTGTTGCGAGGACACTATCGAGAAGGTCATAAAAAGATTCCTTTATGGAGTTTTCAGATGTGTCCGTTGGGGCGTAGCATTGGACAAATGTAATATTACGGGCATTCCCGCGCACTCTGGCAGTGATGATTCTGTCAGAGTGAGGTTTCCAACCCATTAGGGCACGCTTCACCTGTTTTGAAAGAACGAAACCGACGCCACTTGATCGAGGCAGCTCGTTCGTTGGTTTTCCGGAGAAAAGAACTGTAAGATCTTCTGCTGTCGTAAATTCCCCTGATTCACACCACCGTACTTCGCATAGCCCAAGTAATGACAGGTTGTAAACGGTAAATTGTTTGCATAATTGTGCAAGCTTTGATGTTACCAGAAGAGTACGTACATTCCATGTTCAGATTATTGTCCTATATTTCATGCCAAATTCCGTCAACATTTTATCGGGTTTATCAGTTTCCATTATTGTTCTGGTTTCATTATTAAGGTATATTTTAAGACGTACGGCTTATTAGACCATAGCGTCCTAGGATTATATAAATAAAACAAGTAGGAAAGTATAGTCGGACATGGCCGACCATATAATACCCTACACCATGAGTATATTTTAAAAATTTTTATTTTTCACAAAGAAACCTTTATGTTGAATTTTACGTTAATTCCAAAGTATTTAAGCAATTTATTGATAAAAACAAATTTTCTAAATGAGGCTTTATATAGGAGTATAGGTCAAACATGGGCCGATCCTCATTAAATTTGGGAAAAGGATATATTTTTAAATAATAGTTAATTATGTTGAGTTTCATTGCGATACAAATGGTTACAAGTCAATTTTAGACGTTTAAGACATTTTTTGAAGGGGGGTTTGTATGGGGGCTAGGGTCAAATAAGGACCGATCATTACGAAAATCTGCAGTGTCATTTATACTTATATGAAACTTATTTGTGAAAATTTTTAGAGAGATAATAGTATATTTGACGTAATTATGGCATAAAAAGCCCAAATCGGGAGGTACGGTTGTATGGGGGCTAGGTGAAACAATGGACCGATTTCAACCATTTGCAATAGGCTTCGTCCTTGTGCCAAAAAACATGCTTGGTCCAAATTTCATCAAATTATCTCGAAAATTGCGGCTGTACTTTGCGCACAAGGTTTACATGGACAGCCATGTAAAGTTATCTTTGGTTAAATATCTATCATTAGTGATTTAGTAACAAGCCAATTTAGCTGCATGTTTACAAATGCTGAGCAGTATAAGAGTTTAAGAGATGTAGAAGAGTAAAACAAAGCAGACAAAATATAATGAACTGTAGAACCTGGCCTATGTAATGTATATTCATTGATAATAAAAGTGTGATATTGAAATTAGTTTTAAATATATGAACTTCTTCATCTCCACTCTCATAATTACAAATTACTCTTTATTTTGATACTCAAAGACAATGAATAGAAAGATAAAACGGTATATGTTTTTGTTTTTACATTTTTAGTATGAAGCAAAATGTAGATATAATAACAAGCAAATGATTAACCAAAAAAATAAAAGAAAAACAAATAATAGTAAGCAGACTTAAAAATAGACAGTTGTGGAAGAAATATAAAATTATAATTGAATATGTATATGGTGTTAAAAATAAAACATTTTGAAAGAAACATTAAAGTTTATATGGTGAGTAGCTCCTCTACATTGACTAATTTTTCTGATCCGTTATCGAAAGTCAGCTTAGCTTGTGGTTCATTCCAGTTAAATAATTTGAACTTTTTTATTTTCTTCTCTCGCATTAGGTTAGGTTAGGTTGATAGGAGGATGTATACTACATCAAATCCGAAGAAATACACCTAGGCCACTATCGGGCCTGTTGTACGCTCCAATTCATGAAAAAAAAATTGTTCACTGAATGTATTATTTTTCCATGTTCAGAAACTCTGTTTCCTGGACGTAATTCCTAAGAATCTTCTAATCGGTGTTGGTTAAGAATGTTATTTCCGCAATAACATCACTTCCAAGATACTTGGATCTAACTTCGACGAATGCCTGACAATGGCAAAGAAAGTGCTCCAGAGTTTCACTGTCCTCTCCACATGCTCTACATTCGTCTGAATCCGCACGTCCAATTTTGTATAGATGTGCTCGTAATCCTGTGTGTCCACTCAGAATACATACCATCATACTAACCTCAGACTTGCTCATTTTGAGAAGATTTCTCGTCTTGCTCTCATCAGGGTCGCCCCATAGAATCTTTGTGGTTCTACCCACCGTTTCATTATTCCAAGAGGCCTTATGGGATTCTCTCATCCATATTTTTAGTTCAGCTTTTGTAGCGTCGAATGGTTTTGCGTTTGTCAGGTTAACTACATCGAGCTCCCTTCCCTTTAAAGCTATTACATTCGCCCTTTCGTTGCCGACTACTCCCGAGTGGCCTGGTACCCATATGATGTGAACCTTACCTCTGGGAGAGTATTCAGTTAAAGCTTTCTTACAATCCAATACGGTCTTAGATTTAATTCTATCACCTGATATCGCACAAATTGCCTTCTGGCTGTCGGTAAATATATTAAGCCCTGTGGGCGCCATATTTATTCTAATCCAATTTACACATTCCGTTATTGCTCTTCTACTATTGTACTTCTGCCTGGAAGCTTGTGTTATGATTAGGTAAACGGTGGTATATTTCTGTTTCTGGGTCTTCAATATAGAACCCCAGGCCCACTTTGTCCCCTAATTTAGAGCCATCCGTGTAGTAACGGATTCCTACTGGTATTTGCTCTAATGTTCCGCTTGACCAAGACATTCTATCTGGGATTAGCGTTTCAAAGTTTCCGACATATTCAGTGTCTGGTATGCGATTAGGCACGTCCGATGAATGTGTATAACCTTCCAATGTGTCCAGTATACATTGATGACGTGTCCTATAACCGTTTTTGGCCAGTTCGCCTAAAGTAAAGAGCCGTTCGACTGTAAGAGCCGCCTCATATCTTATATATGTTTCAATGGGTGGAATATCTAGCAACGTTTCCAGAGCCTTGGTTGAAGTAGTACACATGGCACCACTTATACCCAAGCAGCATGTACGCTGAACTCCCTGTAGTAGTTTTATATTACACTTTTTGTCCAAAGCAGTCCACCAGATTATTGAAGCATAAGCTAGAATTGGTCTAATTACACTTTTATAAAGCCAATTTGTCATAGTAGGACTAAGACCCCATTTCATGCCTATGGTTCTCCTACATATCGCCCAGCACCGATGTGCCTTGTTGATCCTATCCTCTATGTGGTGTCTCCATTTTAATTTCCGGTCAAGTATTACACCTAAGTACTTAACTTCGTCTGTCACCGGTATCTTCTTGCCCAAGAAGCAAGGTTCAGTATATGTAGAAATTTTTGTCTTTCTTGTGAAAAGACAGATTTCCGTCTTCGCCGGGTTAACATTGAGGCCTCTCGGTTGAGCCCAGCTCAAGGTAATTTGGATCATTTTCCTTTAAAAGTGTTACGACATCGTCTGCATATCAGACAGGTCTAAGTCCTTTCTCGGTTAGGGTCCTTAGGAGGCTATTAATCGTGGTAACCCAGAGTAAAGGTGACAAAATGCCACCCTGTTGTATACCGCGAAATACATTTTTCCTGATAGTTATATCGTACATCTCGCAGCTTATCCATCTGTTCCTTAGCATGTAGTTGATCCAGTTACGGAGCACCCGGTCAACATAAAACTGGTCTAGGGATTGGATAAGGGTATCAGTGTGCACGTTATTGAAAGCGCCATCGATGTCAATGCATACCGCCAGTGTATACAGTTTGCTATCGAAAGATTCAAGTGGACAAAGTGGACAACTTCATTTAAAGCGGTTTCCACCGATCGTCCCTCTACATAAGCATGCTGCTTATATTTAAGGTCTTTGTATGGTATGCTGCTTTTAACCATGCTATCGACTATCCGTTCCAAGGTTTTAGGGAGGTAGGGAGGACGTAAGACTTATCGGTCGATAGGACTTAAGTGTCGCATAGCTAGGTTTCCCTGGTTTGGGTATAAATATTACCCTTGCATCCTGCCATTTAACTGGGGTATATGCCAATTTTAAGCATGCAGTGAATATCTGTGACAGATGTACGGAAACCAGTCCCGCCTCCATCTGCAAAAGTGCCGGGAAAATTCCATCCGGCCCTGCAGCTTTATAGGGAGCAAAGCTCTTGATTGCCCCTTTAACCATGTCAGTTATAATAACTATTTCCGTGTTACCCTCCCCTTCCTCCAATATCGGTTCATCTATGTTATTCGATATACCGGGTGGGAAATGAGAATCCATTAGGAGTTTCATTGTCTCCTCCATATCCTCAAGCCTCCTGCCCATGTCATCGATCATAGATTCCGGTTGGACATGAGTTTTGGATAGGAATTTTTTTATCTTCGATACGTCATTTACGCTATCTACCTGTTCACAGAAAAGTTTCCAGGAGTCTCGTTTGGCTTTTCGAACGATTTTCTTATATTCACCAAGTTTATTACGATACTCATCCCAGTATACTGCGGTCTTTTTACGCCGTGCCCGGTTAAATAGTTTGCAAAGAGTCTTCCCAAGGTTCCGGATCTCCCCAGTTACCTGGGCAGATCTCCGCTCTCGCAGAGGGCAGCTGCCCTCGAACGATTCAACCAGGGCACTTGTGAACGTTTCCACTTTGACATCTATATCCTCTTTATTTCGACATTGAAAAGTGTTCTGACCTAAACGGTTCTTTAGTAAGATCCCGAACATTGTCCAATTAGTTTTAGACTTATTCCGAAACTTTATCGGCTTTGGTGGTGGCCTTAGTATTTTGAATCTTATGTACCGATGATCAGAAAAGGAGTGCTCGTCCGAAACTCTCCAATCCTGAATTTCGTTTATAAGCTCTTCTGAACATATAGTTATATCTAATACTTCTTCTCTGATTCTATTGACGAAGGTAGCTTTATTACCTAAGTTCAATTTTATCAAGTCTTTAGTATTAAGGAAATCCATGAGGGCTTGTCCCCTGCGATTGGTGTTTGTACTACCCCAAGCTACATGGTGCGAGTTGGCATCACAATCTATTACAATTTTCTTATTTTTCTTTGTGCCTCTTCAACCATTAGTTTTCTACAAAGGTATTTTATTCTTGATGCAGTTTTAGTTATATTATCGTTAAGGAATACTCGGATTCCGACAAATCTATATTATAGTGTTTACCAATATTCATAACCAAGTGTATTAGTTTTTCGGAGTTTAATTTAGATGGTATACCAGCCAGAGTAATGTCAGCTCGATTTAATTGGCGTTGCATTGAGTTATTTTCTATTTGAAGTTGCTTAATTTTAGTTCTTCAAGATTATCTATTTTTGTCAAGCAATTATTAATTTTAGTTGACATTTCTTCAAGATGTATAGAAATTTCCGTAGATACTTGGTTAGGTAGTTGTTCTATACGATTTTCCATATCATTCAATTTGGCGACAACGTCACTTAAGTTCGGGTGTTTCCAGATTTGTAAGTTTCACATTTAAATAGTAATGCCTCGCTGTATTCCACCATGTTCTCTGCCATTTCTTTGGTTAGGCCTGGTGTCATTTCTATAGCACAGTTTATATGAAAACTCTTTCCACAGAATTCACATTTTATTTTTTTATCACTGCGATTTAGAAGGGGCTTTTGATGGCATTTTAAAGTTTTGATTTTATTTTTTATGTAGGAATTAAACTTGTAGTTATTATATTTCCTTTATATTTTATTATTGTTGTTTCAAGTTTTAGTTATTATTCCTTTAGTTATTTTCTTATGCTTGAAGTTCTAATTATTCTTCTTTTAATTTTTTTTTTGTTTTTTTTTTTATTTATTTATAACACTTTTCTTATATTCTGTCACTGTTTATCATTGTAATTCAGCTATTACATTTATCAATTTATTTGAATTTTTTATACATATTTCTGTCACCTTTTGTCTTATTATTTTATACAGTATTTATGTACATATTTGTTATACCCACCATCAAAAAAGATGGGGGGTATATTGATTTTGTCATTCCGTTTGTAACACATCGAAATATTGGTCATAGACCCATAAAAGTATATATATTCCGGGTCCTTATTAAATTCTAAGACGATCTAGCCATGTCCGTCCGTCTGTCCGTCCGTCCGTCTGTCCGTCCGTCCGTCTGTCCGCCTGTCTGTTGAAATCACGATAGGGACCACACGAGAGGAGCTAGACAGTTGAAATTTTGCATAAATATTTTCTATTGTTAAGGTTTGTTTGGTATTGAAAATGGGCAATATCGGTCCACTTTTTCGGATAGCCCCCATACAAGTGGACCTCCAAAAAACAGCTTCAACGGTCATAACTGCTTTAGAAGTACAAGTATATCGATGAAATTCGACATAAATAAGTTCCATATGAGCCAAAATCTTTCTACTAAATTTTTTGAGGATCGGCCCATAAATGACCCTACCCCCCATATAAGGTCCCCTTCAGAAAATGACTTTAACACTCATTACTGGTCTAAAAAATAGGGTATAGCGATAAAATTCAGTATAAGTAAGTTTCTTACGAACCAAAGCCTTTTAACCAGTTTTTTTTAGGATCGGCCCATAAATGACCCTACCCCCCATATAAGGTCCCCTTCTGAAAATGACTTTAATACTCATTACTGGCCCCAAAATGCAAGTATAGCGATGAAATTCGACATAAATAAGTTTCATGTGAGCCACAATTTTTCAACAAAATTTTTTGAGGATCGGCCCATAATTGACCCTACCCCCATATAAGGTCCCCTTCAGAAAATTACTTTAACACTCATTACTGGCTAAAAAATACGAATATAGCAATAAAATTTTACACAATTAAGTTCCTCGCTAGCCAAATTTTTTTTAATAACTTTTATACGGATAGGTCCATAATTGGCCTTACTCCCCCTATTGGGTCCACTTCAGGAAATAGCTTAAACGCTCATTACTGTCTTAAAAATACGAGTAAAGCGATGAAATGTTACACACGTAAGTTTCTTACGAGCCAAAATCTCTGTAACAATTTTTTTTTTGATCGGCCTATAAGTGACCCTTCCCCCATATAAGGTCCCCCTCTGCAAATAACTATACTGCTCATTACTGGCTTAAAAATATGAATGTAGTGACGAAAATTGACGCACATAAGTTTAATGCGTGCCAAAATCTCTCCACCAAATTTAGGGAGGATCGGTCCATAATTTACCCTACCGCCCATACAAGGTCCCCTTCAGAAAATTTCTTAAACGATCATTACTGGCTTAAAAATATGATTTATGAAATACGGTTATGAAATTCGCTCCGAATTCCATGCGGAATGTGTCGGTAATTCACCCTACCCACCTATATAAGCCCCTTTTTAAAATTACATGAACGCTAATTGCTAGCATACAAATGCGAGAACAGCGATGATATTCAATGTAAACAAGTTTTATATGAACCAAAATCAGTCTACAAAAAGTTATGAGGATAGGTCAACAATTGACCATACACCACATATGAGATCCTCTTTAGAAAATTTGATGAAGAAAACTCAGACAATTACAAGTACAGCGGTTAAAATCGACATAAAAAAGTTTATACTTAGGAACATAATTCTTCATTCCGAATTTAATGAGGACTGATTTATAACTGACCCTAGCCCCTATAAAAGGTTCCCTTCAGGAAAGAGTTTTGGTTAATAAAATACGAGTGTTCCTTATTTAAAATACGAGTATGGCGCATAAGCAAGTTCTATACAAACGAAATCTATGTACAAAATTTTATGAGTATCGGTTCATAATTGACGCTCACGGTTTAAGAATTGAAATAAAATATTTGGTTTTTAAAAATTAATATTTTGTTAGTTCAAAAGAGCTCGGTCCATAATTGTCTTAAGCCATATTCCAAACATCACCCTGATGTTTATAGGGGAGCATTCCTTTTACGGCATACGGTTTGATGGTGGGTATATGAGATTCGGCACTGCCGAATATAACACTCTTACTTGTTTTTGTTCTCTTTTTTTTCAAATTTACGAAAAAGGAAAATCACAATATCAAAATTATAAATTTATTATATGTATTATTTAACTTATTATTTATGATTTAAGCAGCATATCTTTTAATAGTTCCGATATTTTTCTTTCAAGTTACACTATTTTTATTTATTTTTATACAATCTATAAGCAAAAAACTGCAGAATTTATGGATCGCAAAATTAACACGTCCTACTCTTTTGAAATTTTATTTCACTTTCTCCTGAGTTAAATATGTAAATTATAGTTTTACCTAACTAGATAGTATTAGAATTATATTTTGGAATCTTTTAGCTTTATAAATTGGCGAAAAAAATTTGTGAAGTAATCTCTTAGTGAGGGATAAAATGAGTAACATTTTTTTATGTCGTAAGTGCTATGTTATGTTATTTAAGTCAACGAAATTTTTATATTTCTTAATGTTGAAAATTTTCAGAAATTGATCTATGGACATAAAGCAGATCTTTTAGCTTACTCTGACAGGAGAATACTTAAGTATAATGTTATGAAACCACTTCAAAACCCCGGGCAACAGTGGACGTCCACTGTATGGCCTATAGGCGAGGTCTCTAATTGACAAATGATAACCTATTTCAGGCGCCTAAATCCAATCATCATCATGAGTACGAACCATTTACCGTTTAAAAGGAACAACAGAATGTAACAACCTCACATTTTTATCAACATTATCGGTTAAATAGCAAAGTCACAATCCAACATCATGGCTTTCAATGAGGTGATGTTGACTGCATCATAATCATAGAATTCATAAAATTGTGCAGCAACCGGTCGCGGTACCTTAAACGACAAAAAATGAAAGAACGTCCGTTCCCGGACACTGAAATTGGTCAGGTTTCTCCACCAAATCCGGAGAAGACACCAAAAAATAATCCAATAGAGATGATGAATTATGACGAACATATTAATGTGTAGGTATTGAATTGTGTATAGGAGAAAGATTCATTCTCCTACAAATATCTCTAACCCTCAAAGACTTAATCGAATCAAACAAATTATTGTTGAAATCTATCTAACAAGAATATCAGATATTTCACCCTCAAGGGGAACAATGTGTCCATGAGGAATATATACGATCCCTACCAAAATTATGTATATATATATATATATATATATATATATATATATATATATATATATATATAGAGAGAGAGAGAGAGCCAAGCCACCACCCCTTCCATAGGGTCGATCATTCCTATGATAGACATAACCTGAAATATCTACAACAATAGTAGAACTAGTCAACCAAGTCTCACTGAATCCGAAAACATCTGGAAAATTATCATCCAAAATGCGCTTCATCTCTGAAAAGAGTTAGGATTTAAATTCAGGTTTGTACAATTTAAATGAGCTACATTAAAATTTTGATTAAGATATAATTGTATGGTCCTAAAGGTAACATAATCGTTTATGCTTTCATTGACGACGGAGCTAATGTTTCAATGATTGATAACAGTGTAGTTCAAGAACTGGGAATATCTGGGTATTGCGATGTTTTAGAACTTCAATGGATAAATAATCAAGTTACTCGTGAACAATCGAAAATCGTAAATATCACCATAAGTAGCACAGAAAACAATTCTAAACAATTTAATATGAAAACGTATATGTTACATCTAAATTGAATTTGCCTCGTCAAAGCTTTAATTGTTTTATGATTCCTCAAGGTAGTAGCGGCTTAATTTCATCCGATATTGCTCTTCACAATTATGAAAATGTGAAACCTAATATGATAATTAGTTTAGCTCATGCATTTTTGACTGCTTGTATTGAGTCGCCTATAATGCTATCAACAACAGGTCGTATTATAACGAAAACAAGATTATGTATTGTATACGGAACAATTAAACGTACAGTGAATAGACAGTGGTAATATTGTTGGTTAAATATTTTTCTTAATATTTTTTATTTGTAAAATTTTTACTTTTTTAAATATTTTGTTTCAAATAAATTTATCAGCTAATGTTATGTTTTCTAAATTGTGTCTTTACTAAAATTTTTATTTTTAACTGAAAGAAGGTTAAACAAATGTAAGTTACTTTTATTTTCTTACACGAAACATAATTTATAATCATTCGTTATTTCTAGTGAAGAAACATTATTGTAACGTTTGTTCAACAAACATTCTTTTTATTTGGATCATCAACAAAAAAAAAATATTTTCAGATAATGCTACAAAGTTTATAGGAACTGCAAACAGCTTAAATGAAATATATTTATAAGCTATTTTCAGAAGAAGAGCACCGACAAAATATTTACAAATTCTGCGCTCAAAGAAATATTAAATGGTTGAATATACCTGCAAGGTCTCCGCATGTGGGTGGATTAGGGAAAGCTTGCGTAATATCAGTTAAAAAACATTTTTATAAGGTGTCAGAAGAGATAATGACTATATATATATTATATATTAATAACACAATTAGCAATTATAAGTCCAGTTAAGTCTCAGGTTAAAAAAAATAAGTTTAAGAATGAGGCATGGATATTCTTCGACAGGGTAGCAACGGTTGGATTTACGAAGACATCATGGAGTATAACAGTACATATCAACATCAGCGAGTATATAACAGCTATGAATTCTCTAAGCGATGCTATGATGTCCCTCGGCAAGCTGGAAACTAAAGAAGCAGTGTTCCAGTCATCATCGTATCAGAATTTGTATGAAAGAATAGAGAACAGGCATGATATGATAGTGGCCTCCGCACCGAAAAGACAAAAATGAATGCTGAAGAAGTGTGCAAGAAGATAAAAATATACACTGCGAAAGACGAATATTTGCTGAACATTGGATGAAAATTATCTTCAGCGAAAGATATGACAATGGAATCATACGCAAACAAAATAAAGCTGTATTTAAAGACAAAACGAAGCTGAGTGGAGCCATAAAAGTGCTGGAAGGAGAAATCCACGAAACCAAAGATGAAGCTACTCGAGTTGCAGCTATAGCCGTCATTAGATGTACTACAAAAAATTCAAAATGATCTCATTGGGGCAATATTCAATGCTAAAGGAAATTTTCTCAATGGAATTCTTCCGATAAGAAAGTTCAAAAAACAAATTGAACTTATTAAAGTCAACTTAAACAATAATTTGCGGCTGCCAACGGAAGATCCTGTAGAATTGGCTAAGGTGTCAAAAGTTTTCACCAGAACAACAGAAGATTTCGTGCTCTTCAGCATTCAGCTGCCGTTAATCAATCATGAAATCTTTCATGCATACGAAGTATACCAATATCCAACAATTCATGATGCATACTCGGTCAACATTCACAGTAAAGACAGGTATTTTCTTATCGATAAGAGATATACTTGTAGAAGTCACATACACAAGTAGAAGTCACATGCCAAGACCAAATTTTCAAAATATTGTGTTACACGGTTCCGGAATATTAACGATGGAAGCAGATTGTCATTTGGAAGCAGCAGATCTTGATTTGGTGGGCATATGATACATATACAACAGACGTTCATTATGTGTTCCCTTCTATGAATATATGCTAACATAAGTCACTTGAGGCTTAACAGTGAAGTAGAGGTATACAAAATTTCAGACATTCCTAAAGAAACAACAATTCTTGGTTTTCCGATGTTAGGTGGCCCTCAGCTAACATCATCTTAATCAATACAAAATAAGTTTGATTATTATTTTCATCATCATAGGGTAGAGTTAAGTTAGGAATTTTTTGATTTTTTATGATCTAAAGTTTTTTAAAATATGATTTAAAAGAAAAATTATATTTAAAATATTGAACTAAAAAGTTCAATATAAATTTATGTGATATTGTTATTTAAATATAAAGTTTTTTAAAATTAAATTATAATTTAGTAATTCAATTTCAAACTCTTATTTAGTTCTGTTTTGTTCTGAAAGACTAGGGCTTTCAGGGCCGGCAGAATGTTTAATCTTGTAGATTGAATTTTTATATTTAAAATAGAAAACTATGCATGTGGAATAGAAATGCATGTTTATATTAGACGGGCAATAAAACTTATCAATAAATTAGATGTTTTATGTATTTGCCCAAATCAATTAAATACCTTTAATGTCCAAAGCTATATGTTAGATGCTTGATCGTAAATGTTTTTGTCGACGAACACACGATCAGAGCATAGACTGATGGTTGCAACAAATGCACAAGCATTGTTAATGTGTGTTGTTTTGTGACCATGCATTAAATACATAATTTATGATCAGAATGTTTTCTGATTAGAATATTCTACATGCATCTTTCGTTCGTCGTTCACTTAGTCTTTTGTGTTTAATAGAGTCCTTTTCAGTTAACAGACCATTTCGTGCGGGATATCAATTCCAGCATATCTGCTTTGAAGCTCTATGATATCGGCGTGAAAGGTTGGGATCCGATTTTCGTATACCTTTGTACAAGTCGTCTTCCTGAAAGTTCGTTGACTTTGTGGGAACAACAACTTAAGTATTCAGAAAATGTACCAAGTCCTAGTTCTAATAGAAATCCTAGCTTGAATCTCTACTCTACTCCGTTCTTTCAAACAAATCCTAGTAATATACAGTCTACAAATCCACCAAATTCTAATGTTGTTCAGTCTTGTTTTTTTAACAATCAAAAGGGTGTTTTGTTTGGCATAGCTATAGTGTAAGGACCCAAAATGTTGCCATTTTGAGCCCCACATTTTTCTTGTTGTTTTTTTGTTGTTGTTGTTTTTTTTAAATAAATACATGTTTATGTCATCGGTGTTTGACTTGGCGGGCAATGGATTACATCCATTAAAGGGGGCGAATCAACTCAGCCCAACAGAGTAACAGAGAGCAGTGACATAGAGACAGGGATTCAGCCAGAGAGAAGAGGAATTCAACCAAAGCCAGAGAGAACTAGTAGGATATTCAGCCAAAGAGAAGAAAGATATTCAGCAAGAGAGGAATTCAGCAAGAGAGAAAAAATATATTCAGCAAGAGAGAACAAGAAGATATCCAGCCAGATAGAGAGATTGGACAGTCAGATTGGGATAAAAAGTTGTACCACATACCACAACCGTTACCGGTTCAAACAGCAGAGAGTGCAACACTACAAAACCACTGTAGTTGACAAACAAAACCTTTAACGGATTTACATCCGTGGAAGTTTACACTCGGGAAAATTAGGGTCAAGAACGAACTATAGAATTACATTCTAGAAGAAACCCGTAGGCAAGCACTAGCTCAGGGCAAAAACAATAGGAAATCTTCCTGGAAGTAAACACTCGGAAGAGTTAGGAACAATAGAAAATCTCTAGAATTTACATTCTAGATATTCCCAAAGGTAGGAGTTAGAGGGCAGAATTGGAGGAACATCGACATGCGTCACACGTTCACAAACCGGCCAGCGAGACAAGTTCGTATTAAGCAATATAAGTATTAAAATACTTATAAAAGAAAACAAATATATAAGCATAAAAGTGATTAATAAAGCCGAAAGACAAAAGAAAGAAAAAATAAACCATTCGAAAGAGTGTATTAAAATTTTATGTAAAGGGATCCTGGGCTAGACTGAGCACTACCCCAGCTTCAAACCCGGAATAACCGGAGGTTCCTTACAATAGCACATATTTGCCCTTTGGGACAAAGATTTTCGCACGTGAATTTATAGATTCGGGGTCTGAAAGAACCTTTATCTCCGAACGCTTCTGTAACCAGTTGCAACTCCCTTGCGAAGGTATCGAAGCTCAGATTTCGGGGTTAAATAACTCGGTTTCAGCAAATGTTCTGCTCCAATGCCGCGTGGTTCTCGGAACAGACTTAAATAGTAAGATCGAGATAGCGGTAACGGCCCTCATTGTTCCCCAACTTTCGTCCAATCTTCCTTATCATACCATTCACCGCGAAACCTTTTCGTAACTTCTTAATATTTGACTTGCCGACCCCAAATTTCATTCTAGCTCCAAGAGAGACATCTTGATTGGAGGTGATATATTCCCATTGATTATTGGTTCGGGTATTCGGCATAAAGTTTGCGATTCTCTGATTGCTCAAGAAACAATCTTTGGTTGGATTCTCACTGGCCCTGTATACAAAAATGTTCGTCTAAAACTCAATTTAGTTTCTCAATTTTGTGAAATTTCATTGTGAAATTTCATTGTCTTCATCCTATCGTGCGTGTGAGGAACTATTTGTTCGTACGAGTACAAGAAACTCTGAAGGTCGATATGTAGTAGCGTTACCTTTCAAAGACAGTATTTCAAATTGTCCAAATATAGGTCATTCTAGGTCTAGTGCAATGGCACAATTTCTCCGAAATGAGGCGAGGTTAAATAAAACTCCTGATCTGAATGAAGAGTATGATGTGGTTGTTCGAGAGTACGAGGAATTTGGTCATATGACTAGAGTTAACTCTCCAAATACGTCCGAAAGTACTCAAGATCCCAAATATTATTATCTACCACATCATTTGTTATCAAGACTGATAGTGTAACTACAAAGGTCCGAGTTGTTTTCAAAGCCTCGTCTCCTTCGTCCTAAATTCCATACTTCATGTAGGTCCAATTTTGCAAAATGATCTAACATTGCTAATCCTTAGATGGCGGTTCTATAAATTTGCCTTTAACGCGGTTATCCAAAAGATGTATAGACATATTTTAGTTAATCCTAAACAACCCGTATCAATGGATCCTATTTCATGATGGTCCAAATAGTACCATAAGTGATTACGAGTTGAAAACGGTCACTTTTAGCATTAATTGTGCACCATATCTGGCCATTCGATCTCTTACACAATTAGCTGATGACGTTCACGAAGTTTACCCAATGGCTAGTTCCATTCTCCGAAACTCGATGTATGTTGATGACGTTCTGGCCGGAGCTCATTCTGAAACCAAGACCATAAGAGCAAGAAATGAGTTAACTCAGGAACTATAATCAGCTGGTTTTGAGCTGACAAGATTTGTTAGAAAGATTTTCTTCCTTTTCCAAGGCAATGTGAGTAATGTCTACAGAATTTTCAACCGAACTCATCCGAGATTTCGTTTCAATTTCTATCGTGAAACTACATTGATATCTAGTTCCGAAATAGTTTCCGTGCGTGATCGACTTATTTCCGTTTGTCAAATAGCTGGATATCCAAACGAGTATAAGGCTCTTTTATCTAGACAAGAGATCTCAAAATCTAGCTAAATTCTAAACCCTAATCTATTTCTTCATCCAGAAGGCTTAATACGTTCCTGGAAGGCTTGAGTTATCTTCGGAGTTATCGTACAATGAAAAATATCCAATTATTATCCCATATCATTCCCAATAAGCCCGGTTCCTAGTTCGAGTTATTCATGACATCAGTACGCATGGAGGAAACCAGCTACTCAAGACTACTATTAATCACTGTAAGCCGTGCTTACTATACAAAAAAATATGCCAAAGACAGATTACGGCAGTCTTACCTACAGAACGTTTTGAAATCTCTAGCCCCTTTACTCATACCGGTTTGGATTTACTTACCTACCTTTACTAACTTACCTTCATTTACTTACTTACCTCAGTTTTAAGGTATATAGTAAACCCTTACAGTTTACGTGTTCACTGTAACGGGTTTGCTTGAAATAATGTATGTGGAAAAAAGTAGGCTATTTACTCAATTTTCACCAGTGCCCTAATTTTTATACATTATAATTTATTTAATTTAATTCATTTTTTTTTTTTCTTAAAAAATATTAAGAAAGAACATTTTGGGGCCCGAGCAGGGACTTGTGAAAAAATAATAAATAAAACATTTGAAAAAATATTTCAATTTTCTTTGTTTTATTAAATAAAAAATATTTACATAAAAGTGCATAAACAGTGCCAATAAAATATTTGACACAAAACAAAAAATTGACGTATTTTAATAAACAAAAATTAAACAAACAAACACAACATGTTTTTAATTCTGGACATCATCTTAAATAGCTTATACATATGCCTCGTCGTTGCCGCCGTATTATCTGTCGTGCCAAAAGAAACCAGGGAGTAACTCTGAATCTGAACAAAAGGTAAAAAGTGTAAAAAATATTAGTGTAAAAACCTTAAATTTGTAAGAGATTTTTGTAAATTATTAAGAAATTTTTGTAAATTATTAAAAAAAATCCGTACACCATAAAACATTTTTTACACTTTATTGTTGTAAAACATTTTATTTATTTAAATATTCGCGAGTGTTTTGTTTTTATTATAAAACAAGTAAGAAAGTATAGTCGGGCGTGACCGACCATATGATACCCTACACCAGTTATGAATATTAAATGTGATTTATTTCTCATAAATAAGCAATTTATAATAAATATAAATAAAATTTTGTGAATATATTTATATATGTATATAATATTTATTTGTGCTGAATTTCATCGCGATATTTGTGTTTATAAGTTAATTTTTGACATTCAAATAATTTTCTGAAGGGGACTTTGTAAATTTCATCCAATTATGTTGAAAACTGCGACCTGTACCTTGCGCACAAGGTTTACATGGACAGCCAGCCACACGGACGGACATAACTTGATCGACTCAGAAAACCATTCTAAGCCCATTGACTTTAAGGTGGGTATAGGATATCTTTGTATGTTTCAAACATCAGCACGAACCCAATATACCCTCCCCACTAAAGTGGTGTAGGCTATAAATACACACACAGGCACATATCATTTAATCTCTTTATCGTTGAGAGACGAATTAATATTTGTAAATTATTCTTGTTTGCTGTATGTAACAGTGTAGTGCGTTTACACTAGACATCGAAAAGTTAAATTTCATACAAATTGAAAATATCAACTTATTTGTTTGTTCGCACTAACTTCGAAATTTTTTATTGAATATTATTATAATAATATTGATTAGTGTGTTCAAACAACTACAGTAGAACCTCGATTATCCGTGATTCGATTATACGGCAACATCAATTATCCGGAATAGAAAAAAAAATTTTTTTTGCATCGACTTAATTTTTTTAAGATTGACTTAAATTTTTCTGTGTCGTTTAACCGTGATTACCTCTACTATCCGTGATTATTCGAAATTAAATAACATGAAATCCTTTTCTACCGTTCACTTTTTTCTGAAAAAATTATTTTCTTTTATATTTTTGAAACATGAATGTACATATATAAAATCCTTGAATTATTTAGATTTTATATAAATATGTACATTTTCATTTATTAATTAATAACAAGTTAGAGTGTTATATTCGGCAGTGTCGAATCTCATATACCCACCATCAAACCGTATGCCATAAAAGGAATGCTCCCCTATAAACATCAGGGTGATATTTGAAATATGGCTTAACCCATTAGATCCCAACCATCTTAAAATCAATAAATTTAAATTTTTTGTTGCAAAATATATCTTATTTATTCTGGCATCTTTGCAATGATTTTAGCTCGTTGTTTTTTTGAAGGCATATTAATTAGGTAAGTAATTTAAATGACTATGAACCAACGTTTGATAGATAATAAGTTTTGTTTTTGTATTAAATTTATTTTTAAACTTATAAAGTAAGCCTGTGGCTGATACTATCTTAGATTTCAGATGTTGAACATGAATATTCCATGAAAGATTACTTTGTAAATATATACCAAGAAATTTTGTCGACAAAGTTTCAGTTACAATGTTTCCATCGACAAATATATTGAAATTCTGACCATCTATCGAATAAGGTCTAAATCTTATTAGTTTGGTTTTTTTTTTGCATTTAAGTTCAACTTGTTAATCCTCATATACTCCATAATTAGTGCTGAGTCATATTCCATTTCGGTTTTCAAAACAAGTTCGTGTTTATAAGGGTATAAAATACTAATATCATCTGCGAACATTATAAGCTTTCCAAATAGTTGTAGATTTTGTATGTCGTTCAGATAGATAGAAAACAACAATGGGCCTAATACACTTCCCTGTGGAACTCCAAACTCAACAGCACTCAAATTGCTCTTCTGAGAATTAATTTCTACATATTGTTGCCTATTCGCTAAGTAGTTTTTTAGCAATAATAACGAACTCTGGTTAAGACCGTAATAACAAAGTATTTCTATCAATATTGCGTGATCAACAAGGTCGAATGCTTTTGATAAATCATAAAAAATTCCACCTACACCATTAAATCCATTATCTAAACCTTCGCAAATATTATTTACCATGTTGATTAAGGCTTCCTCTGTCCCACATCCTTTTTTGAAACCATATTGATATTTAAATAATAACTTGTATTCATCCATATACGATAATAATTGTTTATAAAGAATTTTTTCAATTATTGGCAGTAATGCAATTGGTCTGTATTTTTTTATGAGTACAGCATTGAATTCTTTGGGTATGATTAAATTTAAAAGTACTTCGATAATTGTTTAGAGTTCTTAACTTATTACAATTGTCGCCAGGTAAGTTTTGTATTTGGTCTTTCAATTTTCTTGAAGTTTCAATAAAATATTTGTTAAAAACATTGCTTTTTTGATCATCTGTAATCAGTTCTCCATTTTCATCTTTTACATTTATTTGACGTTTTATGTTTCGACCTAGATTTTCATTTAAAAATTTCCAACATTTCTTCGGTTCTTGTTGAATTTGGCTTAAGTTTTCAAAATAGTAATTATTCATACATTCTCTGCAGGCCTTCTTAATAATATTGCTAATTCTCTTCAATATGCTATCAACATTACATTTTCGTTTTCTTCGCAGTTTTAATAATTTTTTCTTATATAATATTAAATCCTGTAAGTTTTTATTCATCCAAGGCGTTATTTCATTTTGTTGTAATTTTTGTTCACATTTTTCTGTAGTAGCAATTTTAGCAGCATTTGACATGTATTTAATAATATTTGAGGCATCTTCCGACGGATTTCCAGATTCTTGATATGTCTGTAAGAAATTATGCAGTTTAAATTTTGCAAGCTCATAATTAAAAATCTTCGTCTTTATTTCAACATATTCATTATTACTTGAAATTTGTGACTTAATTTTGCATGATATTATATTATGATCTGTTAATTCACAAGAAATAGTATCTATAAACATTGTTTGATTTATATTACTATAAACATGATCAATACATGTACCAGATCTTGGTCGTGTTTCTAGTGTGTGGCAAATTTGGTAGGAAAAAGTTGATAACAAGTTTTTCAAATCAGACGATAATAAATTTTGTAAAATATCAATATTAGAATCACAAACAATTATGCTAGGATTTCTACCACAAAAGTCAGTAAATTTTCTATAAATTCAGAGAATTTAGAAATACAGCACTTCTGAGATCTATAGAATGATGTAAATTTTAAAGCAATAGCATTAATTTTGATATCTTCCAAGGTTATAGTAATTGTTTCGATAAAGTCTTTACTTTGACAGATTTCTGTTTTATATTTTAAACTGTTGTGTATAAAAATTGATGTCCCGCCATATCCATCTGATCTACAGCAATGAACACAATTGTAACCAAATATATTATAGATTTGCACTACGTTTAAAGAAAACCAAGTTTCTTGTACAGCAATGATGCTGGGTAGTTGTTAGGGTGATCGATTATTCGACATTTTCCAAAAACCGGTTTTCGAATAGTTCGAATAGTTGACATTTAAAAAAAACCGGTTGATTTTTTTCAAATTCAGAAAAAACCGGTTAACCGGTTTTTCATTATAAATGAAAAAAATATATTTTAATTTGAAAAACTTAATGTTTATGTTTAAATTTGATTAATGAAACATGGCCCGAAATGATTTTTAACAGTTTAAAAGATTATAACTTTAGATCTAAAATTTAGACGGGCTGCATAATTATTTACTTAAAAATTTCATTTAAATAATCTTTGAATATAAAGCAAATAAAAGTATTCGAAACCGGGTTTTAAAAAGTGAAAAAACCGGGTTATTCGATATTCGAAAAATCAACATTAAGAAAAAACCGACACTGGTAAAGCAGAAAAAACCGGTTTTAAAACCGGTCGAAAAATCGAGTCGATCACCCTAGTAGTTGTGGAAATTTTGTAATCATTGTTTTAAACTTATTAAACTTATCAATTGCAGAAATGCTTCTCATGTTAACAGAAATTATATTTCACAATGGGAAATTAAAAGATGTATAATAATTTTCAAATATTTCAAAACTATTAAAGTGTTTATTCATTAAAAATTGATTATTTATTAAAAAAAACAAGGCAATAAAAAAAAGATCTATATTTTTAATTAGGAGATAAAAAAGCAGAATGATTGTCATCGTCATCTGTGTCTTCTCTTGGGTGATGATTTGATCTACGTTTCAACGGATTAGTTGTTGCCGCCAATAGTAAACTATCTACATCTTCTTCATTTTTATTAATTTGGGCTTTGATAAAGCGTCTCTATTAACGTACACTTTTCCATTGAAGGTATAAACCGATATGTAACCAACATTTTTTAAAGATTTTGCATATTTCAAAACGTTTAATGTTTCTTTGCTTAAATAATCATGAATGAAAACATTTTTAGTTTCATAATTTTCTTTTAATTTATTTTTAATTGCCATAAGTTTATCTTTTACTTTTTTAGACTCAAATTTTACTATCATTAGTTGTTTTTTATTTGTAGGATTAATTTTTTTAATTTTTTAATTATTTTAATTTTAATTTTTAATTATTATTTTCTGGATCCTTATAGGTAGCGGAGTTTATTAAGCTATGTCCGTCTGTCTGTCTGTCTGTCTGTCCGTCTGTCCGTCTGTGTGTTTGTTGAAATCAGTTTTTAGAGGACCCCAGATATCGGCGAGATCCGAATCTTCAATAATTCTGTTAGACATGCTTTCGAGAAGATCGCTAAATCGGTCCATAAATACCGGAGATATGAGCAAAAATCTGAGACAACCTCTGAAAATTTCATAAAAAAGACAATTTTTTTCATACTTTGATATAAGCAACAACAACAACACTGCTTATTCATTGAGTATTTCGTTTCACATGTTTCGATGGCTGTGTATTTTTTCATTGCCTTGTGTATATTGTTTTTGTTTCTTGGTGTATTCAGTTTCGTATGTTTGGATGTCTCTTGGTTTCATTGCGTTGTGTATTTTGTTTTTTTTTTGAGTATTTCGTTTCGTATGTTTGGTTGCCTGTGTGTTTCATTGCCTCAATTTTCTGAATCCTCCCCATCAAATTTTCTAAAGAAAACCTTATATGAGGTGTATGGTCAAGTATTGATCTATCCTCAAAACTTTTTGTAGACCGATTTTGGCTCATATAAAACTTGTTTACATTGAATATCATCGATGTACTCGCTTTTTTATGCCAGTAATTAGCGTTAATGTAATTTCCAAAAGGTGGCTTATATGCGGGGTAGGGTGAATTACCGCCACATTCTGCATGAAATTCGGTAGCAAGATTAAGGTTCGTATAAAAGTTTCTTATGTCAAATTTCATAACCGTATTTCATAACTCGTATTTTTAAGCCAGCAAAGATCGTTTAAGTAATTCTGAAGGGGACCTTATATGGGGGTAGGGTCAACCACTCTAACACATACAATTTGTTACAGAGATTTTGGCTCGCGAGGAACTTACTTGTATTAAATTTTATCGCTATACTCGTATTTTTTAACCAGTAATGATTTTGGCTCGCATAAATTTTTCATATTTTTAAACCATTAATGAGCATTAAAGTGATTTTCAAGATGGGGATCTTATATGGGAGTAGGGTCATTTATGGGCCGATCCTAAAAAAAAGTTGATAGAGAGGTTTTGGTCCGTAAGAAACTTACTTATACCGAATTTCATCTCTATACTCCACAGTGGGGCAGAATGGAAATTTTTTGGAAATAAATCTGGCATTTCTAAACGGCTGATCCGATCGGGATAAAATTTGGCGTGAGCGTAGCCAAGGAGTATTCGAGTTTAAGTTTTGAAGATGAACCCTGCAGATGCCCCAGGGACGGCGCTGTGGCGGCTCAAAGTAGGGTACCTACGACATGTAAAATTTTTAAACTCGTGCCATTTTTTTGTTTTTCACCCAAATACAAAGATTTTTATATTTTGTGAAAGCGCTCGACGAGATCTTGAAAAAACATGCTTGGACATACTACTTATCTCTTATAATATCCGAGTTATAGGCATTTAAAAATTTAGTGATACAAAATTTACCATACCTTGGTCCGCCTTTTTTTGAATACCGGGCGTAATTTTGGACCAAATGGACTCAATTTTTTCTTGTTAGTTAGACAACAAAATTTCCAATAATATACAAAAAATTTCAGATCAATATCATTTACTGATCCAAAAATATACGTTTTTTAATTTAAAAATTCAAAAAATTTTAGATTTTTGGCGTTTTTTTGCCAAAAATTTGTCTTAACTCTTTTATTAATAAAATAAAATTTTCTTTAAGAACATATAACAATTTTATAGTTTTCTAAAAGGTATCTTTACGCAGAACGCTTTGGCGTAAAAAACTTGTCCTATTTTTTTAAAATGTTGCCACTGCGTCCTTCCGAATGTGACCTATTTTTTATCAAAACTTCAACTTTGGGCGACATGTTCTAAAATCCCAAAGCTGGGATCAGAAAACTGAAAGCACTTTTGGAAACCTCAATATGTTTTCTATTTACTCCAAAAGTATTTTCCCAGCCCTGAAAGAAATGTGAACCCTATGGGCAAAAAAGTAAAAAATCCCATTTTTGGGATTTTCATTCCTATTTTTGGGAATTGCGGGATGCCCTTTGACCTTTTCAATTTTTTTTTTGCATTTTCTTATTTTAAATGACAAATTTAACAAGCGTTGAAAATTTCATTGAGTTTTGTTCATAAATAAAGATTTTGTCATATATTACATATTTGTTTAATTTCTAAAACTATGATTTATATCAAAATTTTAATAGGGTCGCAGATAGCTACAACAATTTAGTCCATATTTATCCCTTAATATCATTTTTTAGTTAGATATGGAAATTATCGACCCTTTACAAAAAATTTCAAGCCAATATCTCAATTACATTCAAAAATATGTTCATTTAAACCTGTGTCCTTTAATTTCATCTTTTTCATATTTTAGTATTAAAGGTATTTTCAGACTACAATACTGAGTATTAACACACTTCAAATTAAAAATATTATGAAAATAATTCGCATTTTCAAAAAATCAATCCGAAAAATACATTTTATGTTTACACTATAATATTTGTAATATTTTTTATCAAATTTTCAATTATTTATGCACTTTTCGTTCTTATTTTTAATGTATTTTACACTTTTTGTTTGTTTTTTATTGTATTTATAAAATACATACCGAATACGTTTGAAAATAAAAAGTTTTTGAATTGTTTTAAAAAATTTATGAATACGGTCGGTATGCCAAAAAAATCAGTAATATTTCTGAAAATCAAATTACAAATTATATTTAGACTAGTAAATTGTGTTATGATACAAACATTTTTGACAAGTATTAATACTCAGTATTGTAGTCTGAAAATACCTTAAGTATGACAGAACATACATTTGGTGTTGAATAAAATATTTGGACAATTTTTAAAATTATTTAGTTAATTATTTTATTAAAGACTATAACATTGTATATACAATAAAAAGTTATAATTTTATTATGAGCCACGCACAACAACACCTAAATCACCCCACACAAACCACCTTTCCCGCCCACCGAAATATAAAACACAATTTAATACAATATCATCAGTTAGTATAATAGGTTTTTTTATTTGAAATGTTTATCTTAAACATAATACAATTAATTCTTACAACCTACTTATATAGTTAATTCCTAACACTACTTATTTTCTATAAAATAATCTGTCATATCGGTATACATATCCAGAAGGTAATATAAGTCCTTTAAATCTTCCTTGTTTTGAGATGATAGAGTTTCATAACAAATCCATCTTTTTCGCAGAGTTGAAAGAACAGGATCAGAAGATAGAAGTAAACTATTAAAAATATCTTCATTCTGTGATTGCCTGGAGCATTTTCTTGAGCTGAATAGTTGAACATGCTTAAAATCACGAAAAAACCTTCTCGCCGTATTACCGTCATTTGTACTACCGCAACTTGGAAGTGGTTTGTCGATGTTTAATCCCATCTGAACTTTAAATTCTTCTTGGATTCTGCTTTTTTCCGCCGCTCTCAGTTCTTTCAATTCTTCATTATTTTTTGTTGATTTAGTAAGATTCTCTGGCACACTTCTATATTTGAGGTCGTATGCTATGTGTAAAAAGTAATCCAAAAATCGTATTCTGGCATGAAGTGGTGAAATTCCGAAAGACAGGTCTTCTTCGTTAATACTTCTGCTTTTGTTTATATTTGAGAATTGCGACTTTTTCTCATTACATATTGAGCATCTTCAGAAGGAAGAAGTTTCTGTTATGGCATTGCTGACCTTTCCATCAATCATTGTTAAGCTTAGCTGATATGATACGTTAATAGAGAATTCCTTTATTTTTATGCAAATGGGCTCCAGTGCATTTATTTCATCTTTTAAATATTCCACTAAATTTTGTTTTTGTTTTCTTTGACTCCTTTATATGTTCAAATCCAATGGGTCTACAAAAATTTTTTGAACCCGGAGTTGTATTGATATATATATCTTCAAATGAATTTCCGATGCTTGACGATGATGGATTAAGGGAATATGAACGAATTCGTAATGGCACTAATGATGACATAAATACACTTTTGTAGTCTGCTAATGTCCGACTTCCACAAGCTTGTTTGTATTCTGGAAGTGCTGATAAATCGTCACATCCCCACTTACATATTAAGACAACATCACAGTTATTAATTTTCCTTAGTTGGTCTTCTGAAAAGTCTGACACAATTCTTGATCCTGTGTTTTCGAGCAAAGATGATATATCAATACAAGCTTCCACATCATTAACAGCAATAGGTGATGGTAGGATAGTTTGTTTTTTTTCCTAGATCGCCTTCTATGATGGTAATATATTGTGTCCTTTTTCATGCTTGTAATGTTGGAGTTGGTATACTTTCCACAATTCGCTTAAGTCGTTTTGGTGATGCATTAGGAAGAATAGTTGCAATATGTACGACACACAGTGGTATAGGAAAAAAAAAAGAGGGAAATAATTCGGTAACTTCTAAACGGTTAATCCGATTTTAATGAAATTTGGTATGCACAAAGAGGAGGTGTTGTCGAGTTTAGGTTTTGAATTTGGACCTTATAGGCCAACCAGGGGCCCGGCGGGGGGTCCTCAAATTAGGACACCTCGGCTATGTTAAATTTTTAAAACGATCCTATTTCTTTATTTGAGTTCCGATTTAAAAAAAATTTCGTATATAGAATCTCCTCATCGAGCACTATAAAAAATGTCGTCGTAGCAGTAAATTATCTCTTATAGTTTAGGAGATATTCGCATTTGAATATTAAAATTTTAAAATTTTTACCGTCCTTACTTTAGTTTTTTTGATAATAGCAGGTCCAAATATTTCCGATTTTCGCCATTTTTTTTTATTTGCTTAACAACAAGTTTATATACCAAGCAGTGAAAGAATTATGTAAAAATCATGACTGAGTCCAAAGTTATAGGCATTTAAATTTAAAAAATTAAAAAAAGGCGATTTTTTGTCATTTTTTTGGGAAAAAAGTATCTTTTTCTTTTTAAGTTATCTAAAAAGTTTCTAAGAAGATGTATATAGAATTTATACTTTTTGGAAAGCTGACTTTACATAAAATACGATAAATGAAACAAAACCTAAAAATTTTTGATACCGAGGGGACCAGGTCCATCCAAAAAAACCCTATTTTTTATGCAAAAATTCTCAAATCGCATAGTCGATATCAAATTATAGTGACCTGTTTTATATGACCCAATAAGTTCTTAATCATTTTGTAACGGGTTTCGATAACCCCGCCCCTGGTATGGATATAATAGGCAAAAAACCAAAAAATCCCATTTTTGGGATTTTTTAAAACTTTTTTGGGAATTCCGGGATTTCTAATAAGAAAATTCGAAATTTTTATTTAATTTTGGATTTTGAGTAAAAAAATCTACCTAACTGTAAAATTTCATCAAAAAATATTCATAAATAAAATTTTTATTGCAATTTGAAAAATTTGTATCTTCGCAAAAACTGAATAAAAAACATTTTTTAATTTTTTTTAAAAAAAGTATTCCGCGAATTTTTTAATTTTCAAAAATTATATACAGTTTTGAAAAATAGACAAAATTACCTTTCCATTGATATATAACATGCCTACCTAATGTTTTTTAAGTGACAAATTAATTAGGGAAAACTCAACATCTTTTAGAAAATTTACCTAGCTCTATTATTTTCATCCATATATGTAACAAATTTAAGAGTTAACCTTATGGATGAAAATAATAGTGCTAGGCAAATTTTCTAAAAGATGTTGAGTTTTCCCTAATTAATTTGTCACTTAAAAAACATTTTTTATAGTGCTCGATGAGGAGATTCTATATACGAAATTTTTTTTAAATCGGAACTCAAATGAAGAAATAGGATCGTTTTAAAAATTTAACATAGCCGAGGTGTCCTAATTTGATGACCCCCCGCCGGGCCCCTGGTTGGCCTATAAGGTCCAAATTCAAAACCTAAACTCGACAACACCTCCTCTTTGCACACCAAATTTCATTAAAATCGGATTAACCGTTTAGAAGTTACCGAATTATTTCCCTCTTTTTTTTTCCTATACCACTGAGCGACATCCATAGGTTGGTTTTCCTTTTTCAGCATTTCGTTAAATGTATCAGCAATTTCCTCATTTGAGATTGAAAAAAGTTTTTGTGTGACCCTCTTTTTTTTTTGACCTTGAACATAAGTCTTCGTATGACTTGCAAGTCGCACCTGTTGATGTGTTGAAAATTGAGATTTCCGTAGTAGTTTCCATCCAACTACAAAATTTTAATAGAAATTTCTTTTGATTTCCATCCACAGACTTACTTTTTACATCAAAAAGTTTTAAAAAGTTTTCAATTTTTGATATGCCTGTTTTGTCTACTTTTCTACTATATGTAGTTTTTATATAATTTGAAATTTCTTCAATTCTTTCTGGCCCTTTTGAAGATACACTCCATAAAACGGAACACAACTCTTCGTTTAATGTAATCTTCATTGTAGATTTATTAAATATGGTACTTAAAATCTGAGAAGTTTACTTATATACCAATTCTTGTCATTTCCGATACAGGTATTCCAAAGTAAAAAATTACGAATTGTCTACCTATTAACATTTAGGACTATATTACTATAACCTGTAATTCAGTCATTGATATTTCTTATTAGTGAATGAATCGAAATTATCATTACCTGTATATTTTTACCTACATGATCATAAACGAAACAGAACGAAATGATCTGTCGAAAAAATTTAGGTAAAAATTAGTTATAAATTTCTGAAAATTTAAGCATAATAGGACCTTTCAATTATAAGGATAAGCAAACAAATAGAAAATAGGTAAATATAAGATTTAAATATGTTCTGTCATACTTAATACTAAAATATGAAAAAGATGAAATTAAAGGACACAGGTTTAAATGAACATATTTTTGAATGTAATTGAGATATTGGCTTGACATTTTTTGTAAAGGGTCGAGAATTTCCATATCTAACTAAAAAATGATATTAAGGGATAAATATGGACTAAATTATAAATTAAAAAAAATTTAAATTTATTTATTTTTGTATTGTATATATATATATATATATATATTATATATTTTATTTATTTTAATTATTTATGCTTAGGTGATAATTACTAAGTAATATGTTAGATTGGCCTTAAAGGCTTTGTATTACTTGAATGAATGAATAAATAAAATAAAATAAAATAAAATAAAATAAAATAAAATAAAATAAAATAAAATAAAATAAAATAAAATAAAATAAAATAAAATAAAATAAAATAAAATAAAATAAAATAAAATAAAATAAAATAAAATAAAATAAATAAATAAATAAATTGTTGTAGCTATCTGCGACCCTATTAAAATTTTGATATAAGTCATAGTTTTAGAAATTAAACAAATATGTAATATATGACAAAATCTTTATTTATGAACAAAACTCAATGAAATTTTCAACGCTTGTTAAATTTTTCATTTCAAATAAGAAAATGCAAAAAAAAATATAAAAGGTCAAAGGGCATCCCGCAATTCCCAAAAATAGGAATGAAAATTCCAAAAATGGGATTTTTTACTTTTTTGCCCATAGGGTCCACATTTCTTTCAGGGCTGGGAAAATACTTTTGGAGTAAATAGAAAACATATTGAGGTTTCCAAAAGTGCTTTCAGTTTTCTGATCCCAGCTTTGGAATTTTAGAACATGTCGCCCAAAGTTGAAGTTTTGATAAAAATAGGTCACATTCGGAAGGACGCAGTGGCAACATTTTCAAAAAATAGGACAAGTTTTTTACGCCAAAGCGTTCTGCGTAAAGATACCTTTTAGAAAACTATAAAATTGTTATATGTTCTTAAAGAAAATTTTATTTTATTAATAAAAGAGTTAAGACACATTTTTGGCAAAAAAACGCCAAAAATCTAAAATTTTTTGAATTTTTAAATTAAAAAACGTATATTTTTGGATCAGTAAATGATATTGATCTGAAATTTTGTATATTATTGGAAATTTTGTTGTCTAACTAACAAGAAAAAATTGAGTCCATTTGGTCCAAAATTACGCCCGGTATTCAAAAAAAGGCGGACCAAGGTATGGTAAATTTTGTATCACTAAATTTTTAAATGCCTATAACTCGGATATTATAAGAGATAAGTAGTATGTCCAAGCATGTTCGAGCGCTTTCACAAAATATAAAAATCTTTGTATTTGGGTGAAAAACAAAAAAATGGCACGAGTTTAAAAATTTTACATGTCGTAGGTACCCTACTTTGAGCCGCCACAGCGCCGTCCCTGGGGCATCTGCAGGGTTCATCTTCAAAACTTAAACTCGAATACTCCTTGGCTACGCTCACGCCAAATTTTATCCCGATCGGATCAGCCGTTTAGAAATGCCAGATTTATTTCCAAAAAATTTCCATTCTGCCCCACTGTGTACTCGAATGTTTATGCCAGTAATAAGTGCTAAAGTCATTTTCTGAAAGGTTTTGGCTGGTAAGAAACTTACTTATACCGAATTTCATCGCTATACTCGCATTTTTATGCCAGTAATGAGTGTTAAAGTAGGGTCAATTATGGACTGTTCTTAAAAAACTTTGGTAGAAAGATTTTGACTTACTTATACCGAATTTCATCGCTATACTGGTATTTTTATGCCAGTAATGAGTGTTAAAGTAATTTTATGAAGGGGACCTTATATGGAAAGTAGGGTCAAATATGGACCGTTCTTAAAAAACTTTGGTAGACAGATTTGGACTTTCTTATACCGAATTTTATCGATATACTCGGATGTTTAGGCCAGTAATGAGTGTTGAAGTCATTTTCTGAAGGGGACCTTATATGGGGGATAGGGTCATTTATGGCTCGATCCTAAATAAAATTGGTAGAATGATATTGTTTGGTAAGAAACTTATTAATACCGAATTTAATCGCTATACTCGTATTTTATGCCAGTAATGAGTGTTGCAGTCATTTTCTGAAGGGGACCCTTATATGGGGGGTAGGGTCAATTATGGACCGATACTCATAAAATTTGGTGAAAAGATTTTGGCTCAAATGAAACTTACTTATGTTTATGAATGTTTAGGTCAGTAATGAGTGTTAAAGTCATTTTCTGAAGGGGATCTTATAGGGTCAATTATGGACCGATCCTCATAAAATTTGGTGGAAAGATTTTGGCGCAAATGAAACTTATTTATGTCAAATTTCATCGATATACTCGTACTTCCAAAACAGTTATGCCCATTAAAGCTGTTTTTTGTCCACTTGTATGGGGGCTATCCGAAAACGTGGACCGATATTGCTCATTTTCAATACCAAACAAACCTTGTCAATAGAGAATATTTGTGTAAAATGTAACTGTCTAGCTCCTCCCGTGTGGGCCCTATCGTGATTTCAACAGACATAAGGACAGACGTACAGATGGACAGACATATCTAGATCATCTTAGAATTTAATAAGGACCCAGAATATGTATGTATATGGGTCTGTGACCAATATTTCGATGTGTTACAAACGGAATGACAAAATCAATATACCCACCACCTTTTTTGATGGTGGGTATAAAAATATGTATTTACCCCCCTCATTTTATAAAACGAAACTTTCGTTAACGTAAAAAATTTGTATGAAGAATACTGGGAAATTTTTGAAAATTTTAATTTTTTCCATACAAATGGTTTTGAATGTTTGTCGTTTCGTTTTATAAAATGAGATCCTAAAAAACTAGCAAAAATTAGTACTCAATTAACCGGGAAAATTAATTATACAGAATGCTTCCGGTCCCGACCATAACGGAAGAACGAGGTCCCACTATAACTTAATAAATACGATTTTTCCTGGTAAAAGAAAATAAATTTATTATTTATGTTTACCAAAGGCTAAAATACGTGGTATTACGGAAAATAAATAATTTAATTTGAAGTGATCGGTACAAAATTGTGCATAAAAGAATAATTCGAGAAGAAATAATCCGAATATTGTGTAACCGACGAGAGACTTGTGACGACTTTATTTATTTGTTCCTGATTTGTTTTAAATAATTTATTTTTGACAACAGCTTCTACAAATTTTGTTTAATTTTGTTCACATTATTATGATTTTCTTCTTATTATTCTAGTTCCAAGAGAATGGTTAGCGTTAGGCATTGCAAACTAACATATGACATCAGTTTTGACTGTGACGTATAGGTGAATGGTAAATGATAGATACACTGTAAGGTTGCATTCAAATTTCACCAACAGATCAAATGACCTTAAACGTTACCGAAACACATTGAAAGTGACGTCACCGTTAAGACGATGAACTCACATGTAACGATTGTTACTGGTCATTTTGTGTTAAGAGTCAGAACAATTAAAAGCTAAAAGGAAATAACTTAGCTGGTAAAAGTGTCATTTGTTTAGCATAAAATTGTAATAACTGAAACCGATTTTGAACTAATTTTTTACAACAATATAAATCAATTTGATTAATAATTTTTTTTTTCAATACCATTAGGAGAATATTTGAAGGTAATTAAAAAAAATATGACAAACATTTATCTAAAGTTATCCACAAATAAATATAATTAAATTACTTTAAAACTCTTATTTTATAAAATCAAATGAGTACAAATTAATTTAATTTAAGTTTGCCTATTTGATTTATAAAATAACGTTAAATAATTGTTAAATTTAAGATATTAATTTTTAGTATTTTTTGTTAATTTTGAAATAACTTTAGAAAATGTCTTTTTTTATGTTACCAACATATACTGTTGTGAATCTTTTTGCTAAAACAAAAAAAAACAAATTATATATATGCAGGATAACGACAGTGACATCTGTGTTTCAGATCTCTGAGCTGAGATATAAATAGCGTGGTCACATACCCACAGAGCTCGTTTTTATATAAGTACTAGCTATACCCAGTGTGCTTCGCTACCCTCATCGTAATGGAATAAAATAAATATTATTGTAAATGTATATATATCTGCAATATCAAAAAGTCCCCTATTTAAATTTATGTTTATATATTCAATATTTTAGAAAACTCAAAAAGTACCAATGAAGTACGAAAAAGTAACAAAAGACCTCTTTTATTTAATTTCATGTTCCTAAGTTCAATATTATAGAAAATTAAAAAAGTACCAGTTGAAGAACGAAAAATTACCAAAGGGTCCCCTTTTATAGATTCTCATTAACTCCGGGCTCCACATGGTTAATTTCATGTTATAAAAAACACAAAAAGTACCTTTTGAAGAACGAAAAATTACCAAAAAGTCCTCTCTTATATGTTCTCACTTACTCCGGGCTCTACGTACTTAATTTCATGATTCTAGGTTCAATATTATAGAAAATTCAAAAAGTACCTTTTGAAGAACGAAAAAGTACCAAAAAGTCCCCTTTTATAGTTTCTCACTTAATCCAGGCTCTACATGCATACATTCATGTTTCTATTTTCAATATTATAGAAAATTCATAAAGTACCTTTTGAAGAACGAAAAAGTACCAAAAAGTCCCCTTTTATAGATTCTCATTTACTACGGGCTCTAAATGCTTATTTTCATGTTTCTAGGTTCAATTTAATAGAAAACTCAAAAAGTACCAGTCGAAGGACGAAAAAGTACCAAAAAGTCCACTTTTATAGATTCTCATTTACTCCAGGCTCTACATGCTTAATTTCATGTTTCTAGGTTCAATATTATAGAAAATTCAAAAAGTACCAGTCGAAAGACGAAAAAGTACCAAATAATCCCCTTTTATAGATTCTCATTTACATGCTTAATTTTATGTTTCTAGGTTAAATTTTATAGAAAACTCAAAAAGTACCAGTCGAAGGACGAAAAAGTACCAAAAAGTACCCTTTTATAGATTCTCATTAACTAAGGCTTCCGCATGCTTAATTTCATGTTTCTAGGTTAAATTTTATAGAAAACTCAAAAAGTACCAGTCGAAGGACGAAAAAGTACCAAAAAGTCCCCTTTTATAGATTCTCATTTACTTCGGGCTCTACATGCTTAATTTCATGTTTCTAGGTTAAATTTTATAGAAAACTCAAAAAGTACCAGTCGAAAGACGAAAAAGTACCAAAAAGTCCCCTTTTATAGATTTTCATTTACTAAGGGCTCTACATGCTTAATTTCATGTTTCTAGGTTAAATTTTATAGAAAACTCAAAAAGTACCAGTCGAAGGACGAAAAAGTACCAAAAAGTCCCCTTTTATAGATTCTCATTTACTAAGGGCTCTACATGCTTAATTTCATGTTTCTATTTTAAATTTTATAGAAAACTCAAAAAGTACCAGTCGGAGGACGAAAAAGTACCAAAAAGTCCCCTATTATAGATTCTCATTTACTCTGGGCTCTACATGCTTAATTTCATGTTTCTAGGTTAAATTTTATAGAAAACTCAAAAAGTACCAGTCGAAGGACGAAAAAGTACCAAAAAGTCCCCTATTATAGATTCTCATTTACTCTTGGCTCTACATGCTTAAAATCATGTTTCTAGGTTAAATTTTATAGAAAACTCAAAAAGTACCAGTCGAAAGTTCCAAAAAGTCCCCTTTTATAGATTCTCATTTACTCCGGGCTCTACATGCTTAATTTCATGTTTCTAGGTTAAATTTTATAGAAAACTCAAAAAGTACCAGTCGAAAGACGAAAAAGTACCAAATGGTCCCCTTTTATAGATTCTCATTTACTAAGGGCTCTACATGCTTAATTTTATGTTTCTAGGTTAAATTTTATAGAAAACTCAAAAAGTACCAGTCGAAGGACGAAAAAGTACCAAAAAGTCCCCTTTTATAGATTCTCATTAACTAAGGCCTCCGCATGCTTAATTTCATGTTTCTAGGTTAAATTTTATAGAAAACTCAAAAAGTACCAGTCGAAGGACGAAAAAGTACCAAAAAGTCCCCTTTTATAGATTCTCATTTACTCCGGGCTCTACATGCTTAATTTCATGTTTCTAGGTTAAATTTTATAGAAAACTCAAAAAATACCTGTCGAAGGACGAAAAAGTACCAAAAAGTCCCCTTTTATAGATTCTCATTTACTCCGGTCTCTACATGTTTAATTTCATGTTTCTAGGTTCAATATTATAGAAAATTCAAAAAGTACCTTTTGAAGAACGAAAAAGTACCAAAAAGTCCCATTTTATAGATTCTCATTTACTCCGAGCTCTACATGCTTAATTTCATGTTTCTAGGTTTAATTTTAAAGAAAACTCAAAAAAGTACCTGTGTAGAACGAAAAAGTAGCGAAAAGTCCCTTTATTATTAATTTCATGTTTCTATTTCAATATCATAGAAAACTCAAAAAGGACCAGTTGGAGAATGAAAAGTACCAAAAAATATCACTTGATACCGGGGTTCCAAATAACACAACATTAGGATATTTAGTGTTTCTAAATTTAAAAATTTTATCTAAATTGGATCATTGTGGTTGAATAAAATCAAATTTCCCGTTTTTACCCCTTTTGGTACTTTTTTACTCCCCATTAACGAAATAAAAATTCTATTCCAAAAAGTTGCAACATCGTAGTGGGAGCCCGTTATTATGTATTCATATGTATAAGTTAATAAACCAAAAACAATATTTTATGAAAAAAGTACCAAAAATAGGTACAATTTTAACCCCTTAAACGTCCGAATATCCAAAAAGTACTAAATTCATATTTTTATTTTTTCGTTAAGTTATGAAGGAGTCAAAAATATTTTTTGAATGTGCACTGGTTTAAAAGATACATGGGGTGCGAAAAAAGTACCAAAATACAGTTTTTACCCGTTTATTCCCTAAAGGGGCCGAATTTTAAAAAAGTACCAGACACCTGTCCGTTTATTTTTTAAATGAACGGCGATAAGCTTTAAACTGTTTTTGTATCTTTTCTAGTTTAGGAGATATAAGGTTACCGAATTTACCCGTTTTTACCCTTTTTTATCCCCTAAACATTCGAATTTCCAAAAATCCCGTCTTAGTGGATCTATTTGGTGGGAGACCAACCTCCTGTCCAAATTTCAGCTCTTTAGCTTCAACCGTTTAGGCTGTGCGATGATGAATCAGTCAGTCAGTCAGTCAGTCAGTCAGTAACGTTAGAATTTTATATATATAGATAACAGCAAGACAACTTTGTGGGAGAAGAATTTATATTCCACAACTTTACAAACTTATGATTTCGAATTATCAACCAGTGGATGATAATTGTTATGCACATGAAAAAAATATAATACCTGATAGTACATTTAGTATCCTATTTTAAAACTATCCAAGGTAAGTGTTTCAATTAACAAAACATAAACCCAATAGATTGTAAGCAGGGATGGAAAATGAGATTTTGTTTCAGTATCAAAAAATATTTCAGAGGGTACTTTTTGGATCTTAGAGTACTAAAGTATTTTTTTTTTTGCTGAAAGTTGTTAATTTTTTAAATACACCTTCACATATTTAAACATTTTTAAATAATTAACAACAGAAGTAGAAAAGGTATTATATATACCGTAGGGTGATCGATTATTCGACATTTTCCAAAAACCGGTTTTCGAGTAGTTCAAATAGTTGACATTTGAAAAAAACCGGTTGATATTTTTCAAATTCAGAGAAAACTGTTTTTTATTATACATAAAAACATCTAGTTTAATTTGAAAAAAAATTATGACCCGACCTGATTTTTTAAAATAAACATTATTTCTTTAATGTAAAAAATTGGGAAGAATCATAATCCTAGTTTATTCTAAAGTCCCTGTTTAGTAAATTTTCATAGGCATTCCAACACTGCTATAATATTTCAGCGACAAATTAATTTTTATAATTGGAATATAATCTTAAGATTGATAAAATTTAATCCAACAGTTATTCCAATCAATTTTACAAATAAATTTTTTTAATTAATTAGGAAAATCAAAAAAGTTTAACCAAAAGTGCTTTAGAAAAATATACTCTAGTTTCTTGACTCGAATATTTAAAAATTTAGACAGGCTGTATTATTATTTATTTCAAAATTTAATTGAAGTAATCTTTGAATACAAAGCAAATAAAAGTATTCGAAACCGGCTTTTAAAAAGTTAAAAAACCGGGTTATTCGATATTCGAAAAAATCAACATTTAGAAAAAACCGACACTGGTAAATAGTTAAACTGAAAAATTTGATTGATAATAGAATGAAACCATAAAGTGTTGTATACCATTGTAAAGCTAATGAAATTACGCGTATGCCGAAAAATTACATTTGTAATCATTTTGGTGTTGTATACAAATTTGTGTATGTCATTGAAATCGTCTCCCAAGGACCTTTCATATGAACCAAAATTTGGATATGGTTTATTTGTCAAAAATGTGAAAAAATAACATAAAAACCCTAAAAAGGGCTTTTTTATCCTTTGATCCAGCTCACCAAATATTGACGTCAGGACAAAAATTTTGAGAAATGGAATCTTACAATGAACTAAATTTTCATTTTCGGTGGGAACATCAGCAATTTCCATTTTGGGGCCACCCTAATATACATATGTGTTATTAAATTAAAATTCGATGTACATAGGTGTTCATTTGTTAAAAAATCAATAGTCATATCAAATTCTACACATGAGACCATACATAAGACCATCCATGACATGAAACAATAATTTGCTTTAAAGTCCAAATAATTTTCACCAAAAATTTCTCTTATTATCTATGGTTGAATTCTTAATTTCAAAACATATCGTTTTCTATTAGATAGAAATTGAGTCCTTCGAGCTTCTATCATTTGGAAATAATTAGTTTTAAAGTCAAATATTTTTTCAAAATTGAAATTTTTGGTAATTTTTTCATATAATATTAACAATGGAATTTAATTAGATTAATATTCATATAATGTCAATCAAGATAAAAATTCGAAATGAGCTGCATTGGTTATTTGCAAAACATACTTCTAAAAAGTGGCTTTTAAAACTAGATTTCAAAACATTCTTAGAATTTCAAATTTGAACTTTTAAAGATACTTTGACCCCATTTTCTCATTGTCTGATTATGTTTTATCATAACGATAAATTGACATTTTACATACAAAAATTATTTTAACCGGCAGTATATCCACCTGGTAAACGATAACCGGAGGTTGAGATATTGGCCTGAGAGTATCAAATAAGACTCGGGAGTATCACGGTACTTTTGAACATCAAATAGTATCAAAAAAAGTACCATCGTACCAAATTTGCCAATCCTGCAAATTGTAAGCCTAGATTGTATCTTTAAATAAAAACTTTAGATAAACGAATGTAAACAAGACTCTCATAAAACAATTATTCTAAAAATATGATTCATAACTGCTAACTACTATGATTATTTTGTTATTTAATTAATTAAATAATTTAATTAAAACGAAAATGTTGATGTATTATTTAGTCTTTTTATTTTTGTTAGCAATAACTGTGATGTCAACAAAGCAGTTCTGAATCATTCGCTTTAAAAATTATATAAAATACATAAATAAATAAATAAATAAATTAATTAATAAATAAAATAAATAAATGAAATATATAAAAATAAAATAAATAAATAATCAATTAAATAGTCTGATGTCTAATTGTTTATAATTTATAGATAACTAAACAAAACAATAACTAAAATAAATCAATAAAAAAAGAAAAACATCAAATATATATTGATGTCATACTTTACAAACGACATCTTAACCACATCTAAAAATGCGATTACAAATCTTGCGCATTTATAAACCAAATATTTCCTTACAAATGAAAACCCAGTTAAAAGTGAGAAAAGGTATGCCGAAAAGTCACAACAAATAACATATTCGAAGTACATCAAGTTTTGGTGAAAAAACAATGAAATTTACAAAAGCGTGTCATTGAAACACTGTGGTTTAATTTTGACATCCAAATATCGGATTTTTTCTGCTTCTAAAAATAAGATTAGATGTAGTTCAAAGTTGTTAAAATTGAGCAACATCCTTCCAATGATACCCTAATGAAAAATTCTTAGGTTTTTCACCTGAATTTGAAGCATTTCGGGTTACTAGTTGTCATGAAAATACATCTTTTTCCTCACTTTTTTTGCTGGGTATATACTCATATCTTACGGTGGTATTAGACGTCATGTATTTTACATATATTCTGTCACTTTTTTTATCCATAAGTAATTTCGAATGCATGTCAAAATTTTCATTTTACATACGATTCATAATTTTTGCTATCACACCTGCATATGATTTTTCGTATGATATAACCTATAAATGTCTATGCTGTCTATGCTGCGGAAAAATTGTTAAAATTATAAATTAGTTTATTGAAAATTGAAAAATACTTACTTTTTCATGTTCTTTAATCTATTTTTTTCAAACCATTTTATTTCAAAACTGTTTTGTTTATGTTTGTCACACGAAAATAGAGCATGCTCTAATCGAAAAAATCACATATGTATTTTCACATGTACTTTACACATGCAATGTTTCATATCTTACAAACGACATTTTAATCACATCTAAAAATGCGATTGCATACTTTTCGCTTTTATAAACCAAATATATCCTTATAAATAAAAACACAGTTAAAAATGGGGAAAGAGATGTATAAAAGTCACTACAAAAAACACATTCGAAGTGCTTCAAATTTTGATAAAAAACCAATAAAATTTACATAAGCGTTTCATTGAAAGAATGTGGTTTATTTTTGACATACAAATATCGGATTTTTACAGCTTCTAAAGATAAGATTAGATGTAGTTCAGAGTTGTCAAAAATAAACAACATCCATCCAATGACACGCTAATGTAAAATTTATAGGTTTTTCACCTGAACTTGAAGCACTTCGGGTTACTAGTTGTGATGAAAATTCTACATCTTTTTCCACACTTTTTTTGCTGGGATGTATCAGACGATATGTACAACTTTTACAGATGGACATTTTGACAGTACATACGTAAAATACACGTCGTGTAATAATACCTTTAACAAACACCAATTATGTAAACAATTATTAAATCTCTTTTAAGATATGAACAAAATATTTTAATAAATGTAAAAGTATTGAAATAAACACCATATTTAAAATCATTAAATACTTATAGTATATACTTAAGAGTTTTTCCTATTTTTATGAATAATTATTCTTAGATTTTTGTAATTTGTAAATAAATGTTATAAACTTTATATGAAAATTCGTTGAAGATGTGGTAAACCATCTTCAAAAAGGTTGATATGTAGCAGGACTTAAGAAAACTAATAGTCAAATCTTTTTTTAGGGATTAAAAAAATGCATATACCCAGTATGAGGTTCCTTTCAATGATACGATATGTCCCGGAAGGTACATAAAAGTACCATGCCTAAGTCGCTATCGATCCGTGAAAGTAGCTGATTATTGAGGAGAGTCAATGGAATCTAATTCAAATTTTGAACACAAAGCATGATCCGAAACCTAGTTCGTTTACAGTTCATTTGTTTTTGTTTTAAATGAGATGAGATTCTATGATTCTCAAAATTATATAATGAAGTAAATTGTTAGGACGAAAGTTCAGAATGAAGTTAACACACAATCTTAACAGGAATTAAATTTATTGGATTTTCTTTAGAATTGAAAAAGAATTATAAATTTTATAGTACAAAATATGGAATAATATATTCAATTCTCTAAATTAGAACACTCGTTATTCAAGTGATTATTGTACATGTGGATTAAGTAGTCCGAACACTATTAGTTTTTGATTTTATCCATGCTACGAAATGTCAACCGAACTATACATTAGAGATGAGCGATCCAGTGATTTCTAAAGAACGTCGTTCTTAGTGAACGTGATTTGTAAATCACTGTTCTTTAAAACAGCGACTGTGATCACGGTTTTCACTTATAAAGCAAAACAATATTAATATTTGTTTTCGATTATTTTGGTTAAAAGCAATTTTTTTACAATAACAACGTATTTTATTGGGTCTCATATTAAGTATATATATAAATATTACTGAACAAAATAATATTGGTGTCATCAGAGCGAGAGGAGTTTACTATATGAAAAAATTTCGAATTGCATGCATACTATATTGTATACGTATTTGGTTCAATAAAAATTAAATAAATTTTAGAAGGTAAAAATTCAAAAGAACGACATTGCAAGTAACTGTTATTTGATCATTTCAGTCACAGTAGCTACCAGTGAATTATCAATCACAGTGATTAAATCACAGTCGTGAAAATATCACTCATCTCTACTATACATACATTGATGTTTATCTGAAAAGAAAATTGTATTTATTAATATTATAATATTTGTACTTATACTATTAATGTTATACTAATTTGTTTCCTATTTCCTATTGGTTCCATAACTACTGAAATACAAGTACAGAATTATTTCAGTTTAATACATAATAAAATAGAAATAGTAGTTTTTGTCTAGATACTAGGGTGATCATTTGAAAAAAATTGGTTGATATTTTTTAAATTCAGAAAAAACCGGTTAACCTATTTTGTATTATAAATAAAAAAAATTATTTTAGTTTGAAAAAAAGATTATAACTTTAGATCTAGTGTCTGATTTACATTATTTCTTTAATGTAAAAAATTAGGAAAAAAGTGCGACACTTCTGTTAAACATAAGGTAGTATATAATCCTAGCTTATTCTAACGTCACTGTTTAGGCAATTTTCATAGGCATTCCAACACTTCTATAATATTTCAGCCGCAATTAATCTTAAGATTGATAAAAATTTATCAAACAGTTATTCCAATCAATTTTACAAATAAAATTTTTTAATTAATTAGGAAAATCAAAAAATGTTAACCAAAGGTGCTTTAGAAAAATATACTCTAGTTCCTCGACTCGAATATTTTTAAAATTTAGACGGGCTGTATTATTATTTACTTCATAATTTAATTTAAGTAATCTACAAAGCAAAAAAGAATTCGAAACCGGTTTTTAAAATGTGAAAAAATCGGGTTATTCGATATTCGAAAAGGCAACATTTAGAAAAAACCGACACTGGTAAAGCAGAAAAAACCGGTTGAAAAACCAAGTTGATCACCCTACTATATACTCTCGCATTTAGTAGTGAAATTTAGACACTTTATAGTATTGTTTGATTTTGTTTCGATTACGATTACGAAACTACTGCAACACAATGTCGTCTGGAACAGTACACGCGCAGGTTTCAACGAATAGTATTACCCCATTAGTAGGTTTTTCGCAAGGAACTGGACCGCGAACATATTCATCACCGGATAGCGAGAATACCATTACGACCCCTACATACAGTAGTTTAACAGCCAGGGAAATAGGCGATCAAGGCCATAGTACAGTAAGACGTAATTCAGGAAATATGAGTCAGACAAATCAGTATTTACCCAGAGTTAACGAGGAAGGTAACTCAAACGTGGACGTTAACGAAGAGGTTAGGCAATAGTGAGTGCGCTCAAGTATCTATTATGCGCGAAATGCATAATATGCAGTTACCTTGGCTAATTATGGGGTCATTACGTTCTGAACGTTGTAATTCGTTCGACTCCCAAAATAACCGACAAAATAGGCCTTACTTTCAAAACAACTCACAACGGACTCCATTTAATTTTAATAACAGAGGGCAACAACATATTTCGCAGAGCTTGGGACATCTTGATGAAAAGTCAATAGTAAGATTAAGATTAAAAAATCATAGTAAGATAAAAAAATCAAATACGTGTCCATATGGATGAAAGTGAGTTGGTCAAAATAGTTAAAAACAACTTAAAAGAAGATCTTTCACAATTACTCTTTCCTATCAGAATAGAACATTTAGACCATCTCTTAGAAGAATGCAAGAGGGCTGAGAGAAATATTGCCAAGAGATCCTTTTTGCTGAATGTCCTTGCCAAACCATAGAAAGAACTATGAATTAGAGGTAGATGAAGTGAAAAAGCAATCTAATCAGGTAGAAGCACTACAAAAGGAAAAATTCTCTACCAATCAGCTTATTTATTGGAACTGCAGGGCTCCTCGTCACTCGAATGTCCAGTGGTTCAACGCAGCATATTTTGCTATAGGTGTGGGTTCGAGGACGTCACTGCCCCCATATGCCCTCGATGCCAGGGAAACAATCGTCCGAACATGCGGAAAACTGGCGCTGCATGTTCAGGCCAGAACCTCACCCTGTAAATTGCCAATTCGTCCAACCCAATTTGATCAATGACAACTTCAAGCATGATAGAACAAATGACAGAATCTTTCATACGTAAAAAGCGAGCAGAGATCTTGCAGAGTATAAACCCATTGTTAACAAGAAAGAAAGAAAGACAGAAAGATAAGAGATCGCGTCAACCCGGCTAGATAGTGAGGATGACCCTATATGGAGGTTGAAATTGAAGGATCCAAGTACCGAGATCTCTTAGACAGTGGAGCCTCTGTAAGCTGTCTCGGGAAAAATTGCTTAGAGAATGTGAGGAAGATGAACGTACGAATAATGGATTTTAAATCTTCTATAAATACCGCTGATGGGTGACAACACTTAATAATAGAAAAAATTCTAACTTATATTAATTATGGAAATTTAATAGAAATGATATGGACAATGAAGATGAGATGAGTATTATAAAACGGTATCGTATTGAGAATACTTCGCACGGGGGAATTACAAAGACTCTATTCAATATTCGTGAGTACTTTTATCGGCCTTCCATGGTGAAGCAGATTAGAAACTATATTAGAGAATGCGAAACATGTAAGGAATGTAAACAACCGAAACAAATATTAAGACCACCTATGGGTAAAGAAATGCAAACGCAAAGACCTTTTCAGAATTTGTGCATTCAGATAATGGCAAGCAGTTTACTGCTGAAGCTTTTAAGGAATTCTTAGCCTTGTTTGGAGTAAAACATCTCCGCAGTACCATTTACTCACCACAGGCCACCGCCAGTGAGAGAGTAAACCAAAGCATTCTCAGTTCAATTAGAAGTTTTCTAGATAACGACCAAACAAAATGGGACGATAATTAATCTAAGATTGAATTAAGGTCTACAATTCATGCATCGACCGGTGTAACGCCATTTTTCGCACTAACAGGCTATAACATGATAACACATGCTGACGCCTATAAAGTATTAAGGAAATTGAGATCAAGCGAGGAAGGCGATATATTGGTCTTACCAAAATCTGCACATATGCAACTTATTCATCAAAAAATAGTCGAAAAACTACATAATGCCTATTTAAATAATGAGAAGCACTATAATCATAAAAGTAGAAGAGGACAAGAAATATATAGAAGGAACTTTATACAAAGCAACTTTGCAAAAGGCAATAAATGAAGACCATGGCTTAAGTGTAGAGTTCGAAAAGCGATAGGAAATAATAGCTATAAGATCGAGAACCTCAAAGGAAAATTAATAGGAGTAATACACACTCAACACTTCAAACAATAAAGAATGTAAGCAAAATTTGTTGCTCGATATCCATGTTAGAATGTTTTACTTACTTTTTCACTGATTTTAATCATTTTCACTTTACCATTGTATGGTATTACAGTCTTTTCACTTCTACAGCTACAGCGAAAAATCTAAATCAAGTAAAACAAAAAAGCCCGTAAAAGCTTACAAAAATTTTTTTTGTTATGTATTTTTATTAAAAAATGTGTATTTTTATGTGATTTAACATATCGATGAACAATAAGTTAAAATTAATTCTCCCATAATTGATCCTACCCCCCATATAAGGTCCCCTTCAAAAAATTACTTTAACGCTCATTACTGTCTTATAAATACGTGCATAGCAATGAAATTTGACATAATTAAATCCCTGACGAGCCAAAACCTCTCAACTACATTTTGTGTGGATCGGTCTATAATTGACCCTACCCCCCATATAAGGTCCCCTTCAAAAAATGACTTTAACGCTCATAACTGCCTTTAAAATACGAGTATAGCGATGGAATTCGACACACATAAGTTCCATGCGAGTTAAAATCTGTCTATCAAATTTTATGTGGATCGGTCCATAATTGACTCTATCCCCCATATAAGGTCCCCTTCAAAAGTGACTTTAACGCTCATTACTGGCTTAAAAATACGAATATAGCGATGAAATTGGACATAATGAATTGGACATAAGTTTCATGCGAGTAAAAATCTCTCTACCAAATTCTATGTGGATCGGTAAATAATTGACCCTACCCCCCATATAAGATCCCCTTCAGAAAATTGTTTAAACGCTAATTACTTTCTTCAAAATACGAGTATAGCAATGAAAGTCGACACACATAAGTTCCATGCGAACCAAAATCTCTCTATCAAATTTTATGTGGATCTATCCATAATTGACCCTACCCCCCATATAACGTCCCCTTCAAAAAACGACCTTAACGCTCATAAATTTCTTAAAAATACGAGTAAAGCAATGAAATTTGACATAAGTCTCTTACGAGCAAAATTCTCTCTAGCAAATTTTATGTGGATCAGTCCATAATTGCCTACCCCCATATAAGGTCCTCTCTAGATAAATACTTTAACACTCATTACTGGATTTCGGGAACTGATATTGGATGAAAACATGTTTTATATGAACCAAAATCGGTCTAAAAAAATTATGAAACATTATATAAAAACGGTCAATAATTTACCCTACCTCTCATATAAGTTTCCATCAGCAAATTTGATAAGTAATGTCACCCAGATACGGTTTGATGGTGGGTATATAAGATTCGGCATAGACGAAATTAGCACTCTTACTTGTTAAGACTTGTTTTGACGATTTTATGCCAGTTTTATCTAGCAACAGTGATTATTATGCATAGTAATGTAATTTCTGGAACAAAGGAGGATCAACCTACTTTGTTGAATTCTTTCAAGCAACTAAATAACATTTTTTTTTATCTTTTACGCTCTTGTTAAGAGCGAAAATCTTCATATACAGAATACTATGATCAGCGATGAATTTCAGCATAATTAACGCTTATATACCAATAGATCCATCCTCCAAATGTTATGAGAATCGGTCCATATTTAACCACTTTGACTAACTCCCATATAACGACTCTTATAGACAATTGTTTTTCATCATTGAATTGCTTAAATGGATTGGAATTAAAGAAATATTCAACATAAAAGTTTCTCTATAGAAAATAAATAATTTTTAAAATATACTCATGGTGTTTTACTATCTATTTTTTATTTTTTAATTTATATCTGCATTTAGTTAGTTAGTTTGAAAGGAGGATGTACATATATACATCAAATCCGAAGAAATTTATGCAAAAAGTTCAGCATTATATTCATAAACAAGAAAAATTATATTAGCATTCTTATATAAATGTCACAATGCTTTGAAAATCGTTTTCTGTTCATGTTTTCTGACTGAAGCCTAATACTTATCACAATAAAAAAACCAAATAAAACATACAATTTTATACTAAAAATTTCAAATATTTGTTTCACGAAAAACCAAAATATGTATTAAAACCGATTTTTCGGTTAACCACATATGAATGAACAAAAACTATAACCATAAGCACATTCTTTTAAATTTACTCAATAAAGTCTTTATATTGAGCAAAGCAATCAGCAAACGTTTGCGAAATTTATATGAATTTTGGAAAGTTTATTCTTCATTACATAAATAAAAACACGCAAAAATTGTTAAGTTATTATACTCTTCACCACCATCAGTGGTGATAGAGGGTATATATAAGTTTGTCATTCCGTGTGCAACACCAAAAAATATTTATCTGAGACCCAACAATGTATATATATTCTGGGTCCTTATGAAATTCTGAGTCGATTTAGCTATGTCCGTCTGTCTGTCTGGTTAAAACACGCTCACGTTAAAACTAAGCAAACGAAATCAACCAAATTCACTGAGAATATTCATTGTTTTCCTAAGCAGTTTGGTATTGAAAATCAGCAAAATCGGTTCACAACGTAAAAAGTTATGAGTAAAAATTTCAGACTACCTCAAAAAAAAAAAAAAATATTAAGTTTTTTTTTTCCTAATTCTTGAGTAGTTTTCTCAGAAACTACCAAAGATAATTCGACAAATTTTGTCACAGATTATTTTTTCCATCTATAGATTAATTATGTTTAAAATTGTAACAATCGATCCAAAATTTCCCACAGCCCCCATACAAAGGTACATATTCCCGGAAATTAATTTATCGTTAATAACTTTCACAAATATATCGGTATCAACACAAAATTTTGTACATATTGACATTATATGAACTGGAATCAAAACTATGGACTTAGATCTGTATCGGTCCACAATAGTTCCCACATAAGGTCCACTTTCGAAAATCACTTAAATGAACATATTTTATTGATAAATAAAGCTATCGGGATAAAATTCGACATGAATATGTTTTGTATATACATAAATCATTCTAAGGAATTTTTTTCCGGATCGGTCCGTAATTGGTCATAGCTCCCATATAAGGTTCACATCCGAAAATCACTTAAGCGAGCTTAATTCATAGATAAATAAAGCTATCTGGATAAAACTCGACATGAATGTGTTTTGTGTGTATATGAATTAATCTACGAAATTTATTCCGGATCGGTCCATAATCGGTCATAGCTCCCATATAAGGTCCATATCCGAAAATCACTCAAATGCGCATAATTCATTGATTAATAAAGTTATAAGGGTAGAACTCGAGGTGAATATGTTATGTATATAGATATAAATCAATTAGTGAAATTTTTTCCGGATCAGTCCACAATTGGTACTAGCTCCCATATAAGGTCCACATCCTAAAATCACTCAAATGCGCATAATTCATTGATAAATAAAGCTATCAGGGAAAAACTCGACGTGAATTTGTTTTGTGTATAATCATCCGTGAACATTTTCCACATCGGTCCATAATTGGTTACATTCCATATAAGGAATTTTTTCAGCATCGGTCCATATCTAGCTCCCATATAAGGTTCACTTCTGAAAACCACTTAATGCCACATAATTAATTATTAAACTCGACATGAGTATGTTCTGTGTATAGATAAATAATTTTGATTATTATACTCTCCACCACCATCAGTGGTGATAGAGGGTTTATATAAGTTTGTCATTCCGTGTGTAACACCAAGAAATAGTAATCTGAGACCCAACAAAGTATATATATTCTGGGTCCTTATGAAATTCTGAGTCGATTTAGCTATGCCCGTCTGTCTGTCTGTGTAAAACACGCTCACGTTAAAACGAAGCAAGATAATTTAACCAAATTCACCCAAAATATTCACTATTATCCGGTACAGTTTGGTATTGAAAATGAGCAAAATCGGTTCACCTCGAGAAAAGTTATGAATCAAAATTTAAAACAACTCCGAAAAAATAAGCATTTTGTACACATTCTGATGTAATTTTCTCGAAAACTATGCAAGATAATTTCATGAAAGTCATCATATATTCGTTTCTACACAATATCTTGATTCTCTTAAACGCACATTACTCATTACCAAAGAAGCTATTGATACAAAATTTGGCACAAATATTAGTTTGGTATACAAAAATTCTATTTCCAGATTTTTTCACGATCGGTCCATAACATGGGTGCGGTCGGTCCCATGCAAATGTCCCTTTAGAAAATCACTTGAACACACATTACTTATTACTAAATTACGATATAGATACAAAATTTGACTGAAATATAGCTTTTATGTACAGAAATTTAGCTTAAAGAATTTTTTACGATCGGTTTATAATTCATATCTCCCATATTAAGTCCTTCCACTAAAAGCAATTTAACCGTATTTAACTAATTGCATTATCAATTTGTGTAGAACAAAATTATATATATGTATTTTGAAAATCCTTAAATCTTTCACACACATGCACATTATTAAATATAGTTAAAGCATATCTTAGGGCGCTATAAAAATATAAAAGAAAATGGGGTTTTTAATCAGCATTGCCAATTTAGCGCTTTTGGCGCTAGATTTAGAGCCTTTTAACAACACAAAAGTCGCATTTTTTACTCTTAGCGCTTTTTTGGGAAAAGGCGCTGAATCAGCGCGTTTTACCTATTTTTTTTTTTTTTTTTGAAGAAATGAAAAATCTTTTTAATAACATAAAATTACTCTAGTGGAGCAATATAGATAAACAGAATAATTTTGGACAGTAGTTACATAAATAATTAAAAAACTAAAATAAGAAATATTCACCAATAGAAGATAAATTTGTGTTCTCTTTAAATTTTCATTCTCTTTGAAGGGAAAATTGATTTCGTGAATTGAATTGATTATAAAATTATATAAAAAATTCAAAATGTTGATTCATAAAAGTTTTCTGTTTTTGATAATTTCACTGCGAAGGAAACAATTCCTTGACGACTTATTTTTTCACAAAGTTTTGCCTCTTGGTATTTTTGGAAATGAAGGGTTTAAATGCAAATTTATTATGGGAAATTTTGCAAAAATCGCTTTGACTATTTATTGAGATCTTGAGATGGTAGGAAGAGTCATTGAATAAGAAAATCGAACATACATATTTGTATTAACCTTAATCAATGGCATGCTTTGGATTTTTTTTTTTTAAATTTCGTTCCCGAATCAAAATTCCAAATATCGACAATTTTTTATTAAAAAAATTTAGGTAAATCTATATATATAAAAGAGTCGCGTTACTGACTGACTGATTCATCATCGCACAGACCAAACGGCTGAACATAGAGTCATGAAATTTTAACAGTGTATGTGTTTTTGGTTATGTAGATCCACTAAGGAGGGATTTTTGGAAATGGTTTTCTTACTTATCTTACATAATATTAGTGATACAAAAAATGCACCTGTATCTACTCTTAAAATGAGCAGATGGGTGTTTGGTACTTTTTTGAAATTCGTACTTTTTAGAGGTAAAAATGAGTAACAAAGGTGATTTTGGTACCTTTTTTGATACTATAACTTTTTAACAAATAAACATAATCAAAATTTTTTAAATGTTTTGGACATATGTATCTTCCAAAATTATGGGACAACTTTTTTAAAATGCAGTCCTTTTTGGGTGTAAAATAGAGAAAACTGTATTTTTGTTACTTTTTTAGCACATTAAAAAAACTTTTTCGATTTATTGACGTATACCTATTAAATTACGGACTAACTCTGTAATATTTATGAAAACAAAATAGTTTCTATTTCATTGGGAAGAAAAAAGTACCAAAAAGGGAAATACGAGAAATATAATTTTATTCAAACTCATTGAGCCAATTTTTATAAAATTTGAAAAAATATTTAATTTACTCACACAAAATAAACTATTGATATATTATTTTGAAATTCGGGAACTAGGGCCTATATAGGACCAAATTTTTCTGGAACAAATGAATGCAGATTTGAGTCTTTTGAGTTTTATATGTGATATACATACACAGGAGCGGATCCACGGGTGGAAAAAGGGTAAATTTAAACTTTTTCGTCCTTCAAATGGTACTATAATATTGAACATGTAGAATTCTGACGGAATAAGATTCCGCACAAGAATCAAACGTTTTAAAGTTTCTACAGTGGGGATCTGAAACAAATGACACACGGTTCTTATAAAATGAGAATTTATAAAAGGGAGATTTTTGGTACTTAGTACTTAACTATAAAAGTAATAAAAATTTTATACTTAATTTTCATTGGGTAGCGAGGCACCCGATTACACTAGTACTATATATTTAGTGACCTTATATTTACATTTAATTTTAGCGCTTTTTAGCGCGTTTTGACTAAATGGACAGCGCGTTTTGGTATAAAATAGTTGACAACGCTGTTTTTAATGTTCAATAAATCTTGTAATTGTAACAGATTTAAGCTGTTTTAATCTTAGGGTTTTTCTATTTAAGACATGAGAAAACTTATTTCTACAAATATTTGATCAATTAAAAAAGTATTTCTATAAAAATAGCTGGTGGAGGGTAATTAAGATTCGGCTCAGCCGAATATAGCACTCTAAGTTGTTTTTTTTCTTACAACTTATTCAATCAGCATTGAACCATTCATACCAATCGTTTAGTATTCGTTGCTTTTGAGAGTATTCGTTGAAATTTACAGAAGACAAGCAATACAAGCATCATTTTTCGTTACACTCATTTGTTTTGAATAGTGCCGTGCATTGCATTATTAAATTAGTGCATATAGTCATTTCAAGGCTCGTTTTATGGTAATAATCGAAAAAATAAGAATTCAAACCGTTCTCTGCTGCACATATAACCCTGGCAAACTGATGGAAAAAGTTAAAGATTCGACATCATAACTTTTGTAGAAGATGGAAAGATGAATCATAAAGAGCTCCATAAGAGATACAAGTGGAAAAACCCTCAACGTTAAGTTGAAAACATTGTCATTGTTATTATCAGACAGGACAATTTACCTCTAAATGAATGGTTACTCCGTCGAGTCATTAGAACATACGCTGGTTCTGATGGACCACACAGAGTCGATATACGGACATCATCCGGAACGTTAACTCGACCAATAACAAAAGTTGTCATTTTATCCACTAGCTAGTTTAACACTTTTAGTATAACCCAAATAACAGTTAAGTTGTCCCTTGAACCCGAGCCTAACGACCTCAAAAATAGTCATAGCGTTTGTACGCGAATCAACATTAAACCCGTTTAAAATAAATGAGAATGCATTTGTGAAGGTCATAATATCGTCCAATATGGCCTCCACAATGCAATATGAGGGATGCATGCAGGTTTCAAATGACCTGCCAAGAACCCCTTACCCTCATGGATTGGAACCAGCCACAAAAGGGAAATTTGTATCGATGGCGACTCATTTATAGAGCAGGATTCAACCCTGGGTTGGCTAGTTATGGGATCCCTTACCAATTAAAAATATAATAAAGTATTTTAATATATAATTACCCCTACTCTCTTTAACCCAATGTTGAACAAATTAAAATAATTGTTATCTTTATTTACAGGTTGCCAAGCCCGTGAGGATATTCAACTCAGTGAACAATTCTTTGTCCCCATCCCTGAACCTCATTAATACCCCCACGAAAACTGCAGCCAGCGTTACCGTCGGAAAATTTCGAAAAGACGTACAAAAAGGGGATTTTTCGGAAAAAAGTAAAAGTGCTATATTCGGCTTTGCCGAATCTTATATACCCTTCACCATAGTGTATTTAATAAATATCAATTTCATAAAATTTAAATTTATTTCATTTTCCCGACTATATCATTATTATAGCAATAGCAAAACAAAATGAACAACAACAACGCTAAACGAAATAACCACACAAAAAACAAAATACACAAGGCAGTAAAACCAACAGCATCCAAACATACGGAACTGAATACACCAAGAAACAAAAACAACGCAATGAAACCAATAGACATCCAAACATACGAAACTGAATGCACCAAGAAACAAAAACAATATACACAAGGCAATGAAACACACAGGCATCCAAACATAAGAAACGAAACACTAAAAAAAAACAAAATACCCAATGCAATGAAACCAACAGAGTCTGTTGAACAGACATCCAAACATACGAAACTAAATACACCAAGAAACAAAAACAAAATACACAACGCAATGAAACACACAGCCATCCAAACATATGAAACGAAATACTCATTGAATAAGCAGTGTTGTTGTTTATATCAAAGCATGGAAAAAATTTTCTTTTTTATGAAATTTTCAGAGGTTGTCTTGGATTTTTGCTCATATCTCCGGTATTTATGGACCGATTTTGCTGATTTTAAATAGCGATCTTCTCGAAAGCATGTCTAACAAAATTATTGAAGATTCGGATCTCGCCGATATCTGGGGTCCTCTAAAAACTGATTTCAACAAACACACAGACGGTCAGACAGACGGACATAGCTTAATCAACTCCGCTACCTATAAGGATCCAGAATATATATACTTTATGGGGTCGGAAAATTATATTATAGAAATTACAAACGGAATGACAAACTTATATATACCCTTCTCACGAAGGTGAAGGGTATAAAAACTATCAACTGTTCTCTCATGTTCTCCTAGATTAATTCGGCTTTCTCAAAAAATTGTTGTTGTATTTCTGTGTGTATTTTAAAAACGTCGAGCACGCTTCGACAAGTGCTGATCAGCAACTGATTTGATTTTGTTTTTCAAGTTGAGAGCAAACCAATTGATATTGCTCATTGTAAAAAGAAGAAGAATTAAACCTATAGTGTATGTGTATCAACTTAGCGTCAGCAAAATATCCTTACCCTATCACGCGTGCTATGAAATGGCAATCTTGAGCTCCTCTGCCATAAAGTAATAAGCCAAAAAAGTATTTTATTGATTAATTGATATTTATGTATATTATTTCTTAATAATTATATTTTATTCCTAAAAATAAAATTTACAAAATATTACAAAACTACTAAAATATAATTGACTTAATACTTACAATTGAATTTTTATACCCTCCACCACCATCAGTGTTGATAGAAGGTATATATATAAGTTTGTCATTCCATGTGTAACACCAAGAAATATTCATCTGAGACCCAACAAAGTATATATGTATATTCTTGGGCCTTCTGAGTCGATTTAGCTATGTCCGTCTATCCGTCCGTCTGTCTGTCTGTATAAAACATTCTCACGTTAACACGAAGCAACAAAAATTAACGAAATTCACCCAAAATATTTACTATTGTCCTAGGCAGTTTGGTATTGAAAATGAGCAAAATCGGTTCACACCGGGAAAAGTTATGAATCAAAATTTTAACAAACCTCGAAAAATAAGCATTTTTTACACATTCTGATGTAATTTTCTCGAAAACTATGCAAGATAATTTCATGAAAGTCATCATACATTCGTTTCTACACAAGAGCTTGACTCCTGCTGAAAATTGCCAGAATCGGTCCACAATTTCATATACCTCCTATACAAAAGTACATATTCCCGGAAAATGGAATATATTGTGACGTCCGTCACAATGTCGAAATCTTTACAAAATTTTACAAATTAAAATCTTATGTGAATAGAATTCATTCAGAGAACAAATTTTCTGGATCGATCCATAATTGGACATAGCTCCCATACAAGGTCCCCTCCCGAAAATAACTTAAACGCAAATAATTCATTACTAAATTAAGATATCCATATAAAATTTGGTCCAAGTATTGCTCTCACAGAAATATTACTGTGAATTTTTTTCCATCGGTCCATAATTGGTCATAGCTCCCATACAAGGTCCCCTCCCGAAAATCACTTAAACGCGCATAACTCATTAATAAATTAAGATATCCATATAAAATTTGGTATAAGTATTGCTCTTACGCAAAGAAATTTTACTGTAAAAGTTTTTTCTGATCGGTCCATAATTGGTCATAGCTCCCATACAAGGTCCCCTCCCGAAAATCAATTAAACGCACGTAACTCATTATAAAATTAAGATATCCACATTAAAATTTGGCACAAGTATTGCTCATATGCACGAAAATATTACTGTGAAAGTTTTCTCCGAGCGGTCCATAATTGGTCATCGCTCCCCTACAAGGTCCCCTCCCGAAAAACACTTAAACGCACATAACTCATTACAAAATTACGATATCCACATATGCACGAAAATATTACTGTGAATTTTTTCTCCGAGCGGTCATCGCTCCCATACAAGGTCCCCTCCCGAAAATCACTTAAACGCACATAACTCATTACTAAATTAAGATATTCATATAAAGTTTGGCACAAGCATTGCTCATATACAGAGAAATATTACTGTGAATTTGTTTTCCTATCAGTCAATAGTTGATCAAGGCTCCCATACAAGGTCCCTTTCAGAAAAATACTTAAAGGCACATAACTCATTATCAAATAATGATACCCATAAAAAATTTGGCATAAATACTATTTTTGAACACAGAAATGTTATTTGAATATTTTTCATGATCGGTCCAACTTTGGTCATAGCTCCCATACAAGGTTCCCTCCCGAAAATCACTTAAACGCACATAACTCATTACAAAATATTGATATCCATACATTTAGCAAAAATATTGCTCTTATATACATAAATGAAACTATAAAATTGTTTTACGATCGGTCCATATTTGGTCATAGCTCTCATACTAGGTACCCTCCAGAAAATCACTTAAATGCACATAACTCATTACCGAATGATATAGATACAGAATTTTGAAATTTTGTCTTTATATACATAATTGGTCATATCTCACATACAAGGTCCTTTTACGAAAATCTCTTAAACGCTCATTACCAAATAAAGCTATTGATAAAAATTTGGCACAAATATTAATTTTGTATATAAAAATTCTATTTCAAGATTTTTTCACGATCGGTTCATAACATGGGTGCGGTCGGTTCCCTTCAGAAAATCACTTAAATACACATTATTTATTACAAAATTACGATATAAATACAAAATTTGTCTGAAATATAGCTTTTATGAACAGAAATTTTGCTTAAAGAATTTTTTACGATCGGTCTATAATTGGTCATATCTCCCATACATGTTCTGCCCCTAAAAACGCATTAACCGTATTTAACTAATTGCATTATCAATTTGTGTAGAACAAAATTATATATATTTATTCTGAAAATCCATAAATCTTTTACACACATGCATACATGCAAATTACTAAATATCGCAAAGCCCTATAAAAATATAAAGAAAATGGCGTTTGTAATGTTCAATAAATCATGGAATTGTAATAGATTTAAGCTGTTTAAATCTTTGTATTTTTTCTATTCAACACATGAGAAAACTTATTTCTACAAATATTTGATCAATTAAAAAAGTATTAATATATAAGTAGCTGGTGGAGAGTATTTAAGATTCGGCTCAGCCGAATATAGCACTTTAACTTGTTTCTTAATAATTATTTCCTATTCTAAAGCCTTGGGATATACAATATTTTTCGTTTTCCCTTCAGGCGCGTATATATACAAATCTGAAGGTTTCCCAACTCGCAAGCATGCAACATAAAGCTGACCATGTGAGAAGTATGGATTTTCGAGATTTATTCCACACACTTGCATAATCTTTAGAAAATTGAGTTTTCAATGGTAATTTAAGTGCAGAATGCACAGTTCCTCCTGGCGCATCAATGAAATAAAATCCTCCTTGTTGGTTTGTAATTGCTGACATTATTGCATTGAATGTCATACATTCTCTGCTCTGGTTGTAGATGCGATAAATTTTCTGCCACCAAATTCTCTAAATCTTGTGGATTGTAACCCATTTCACGTTGCAAATCTTGGTCATTTGCTCTAAATAATAATATGAATACTTACTACAGTGACTTTCACAAAATTTGAGACTCCAGCTGTTTTAATTTCCATGATACATTGATTTAAGTATTTTTTTTATCTTCATATCTCTAAGCTATACCAAGTGTGTTTTGTTGTCCAAGACTGCCTAAAAGTTGCTAGTCCGCCCATTTTTGTCATAAACATTCAATTAGATACTAAAGTTCCTCCGAAAAAAATGAGGACTCTAGCTGTTATATTTTCTCAGATATTATATCATCAGATTTTATATGGGAGGTTCCACGCCCACTGTAGCTAGGCTGCTAATTTCATTCCCATGTATTCATATGAATGTTAACGTTGACTTAAATAACATAACATTTATGAAATAAAACAAGTAAGAAATTATAGTCGGGCGTGGCCGACCATATGATACCCTACACCAGTTATGAATATTAAATGTGATTTATTTTTCATAATAAAGCATTTATCTTCAATATTCCCTTGTCCCGATACATTTAAGCAATTTATGGATGAAAAACTAATTTTCTGAAAGAGGCTTTATATGGGGGCTAGGGGCAAATATGGACCAAGCCCGATAAAATTTTGTGAATATATTGATATTGACTTCTATAAAACTTAGTTGTGCCGTATTTTATCGATATATCTGTATATTTAACATAATTATGAGCTCAGAAGCCCTTTTCGGGGGGTTCTGTTGTATGGGGGCTAGGTGAAATAATGGACCGATTTTAACCATTTTCAATAGGCTTCGTCCTTAGGTCAAATAAAACGTGCGTGCTAAATTTCATCCAATTATCTTGAAAATTGCGACCTGTACCTTGCGCACAAGGTTTACATGGACATCCAGCCAGCCAAACGGACGGACGGACATAGCTTAATCGACTCAGAAAACGATTCTAAGCCGATTGGTATACTTTAAGGTGGGTCTAGGACGAATATTTTTGTATGTTACAAACATCAGCACTAATCCAATATACCCTCCCCACTAAAGTGGTGTAGGGTATAAAAATTTACTCCTTTTACCCCTCACTAAGCCTGAAAAAATTCCAAAATTATAATTAATTATAACTATCTAGTGGTAAAACTAAAATATACTTATTTAAAAAAAAATTAAAAAATAATTCTTGACAATAATTCTTCAATATATAAATAAGGAATAATATAAAAATAATATAAATAAGGAATAATAAAAAAAAAACAAACTAGATTTTTGTACCCGCCGTTGCCCGGGGTTTTAAGTGGTTTCATAACATTATACTTAAGTATTCTGCCGTCAGAGTAAACTAAAAAATCTGCTTTATGTCCATAGATCAATTTCTGAAAATTTTCAACATTCAGAAATATAAAAATTTCGTTGACTTAAATAACATAACTAAGCATGAAAAAATTCCAAAATTATTATAAATTATAATATACATATTTAACTTAGGAGAAAGAATAATTCTTGACATAAAGCATAAAGTGCTAATTTTTTCCTTTCTTCTTCATGTTTCAAAAAATGCTTATGAAGAAACTCCTTACAAATTTTTTTGTGACCTTTTAAAGCTATAAAAGAAATTTCATTGAATATTGTTCAAATTTATAAAATATACCAACACAGTACCAAAAAAACTACCCATACCCTCTTTCTCCATTGAATTATCCAAATTTATGTATTTTGTTTAATAAATTTTGTATCATTTCAGAAATCGATGTTCTAGAACATTCATCAAGAAAAATCACGCCAGGGAGGAACTTTCCCTCTTTACTGATGTTTTGTAAAAACATTTTTTGACCAATTACGGAAAAATATTAATAAAAAATACTTATTTCTCAAATTTCATAAAAGTACAAAAAATGTAGCAAAGGAACACATAATTAGCCGTTTTTGCCATTTATTTTGAATTGAATTTATTAATTTGAATTTATTTTTTCCTGTTTTTCCGCCTAGGGGTGGACTTTGATTACACATATCTCTGAAACTATAAAACTAATCGTCTAAAACATTTTTACTTTATAACGAAAAAAATTTGAGTTTTCGAAGGATATCGCAGAATATTATCTTTTTGGCATGTAGTGACATCAAATTCTAAAAAAGAACTTATTTTTCTTTGGAAATATGTAACCATTTAGTTGTGAACTCAAGGTTACGCTCTAAATCGAGAAAAATTTAAAAAAATCTTCGGACACCGCGGTGTCCCGTATGCGTGAAAGAGTTAAAAAAGATACCAAAAAAGTTTCGGATTTATCCATCCATCTATTTGTTTATTTATTAAGTATACCCTACACCTCTATATGTGCTGATGTTTGTTTAAAGTATCACTTTCTGAGTCGATTTAGCTATAGCAGTCTGTCCGTCTGTGTGTCCATGTAAACATTGTGCGTACGTTACAGGTTTCAAGATAATTTGATAAAATTTGGCACATAATATTATTTTGACCCAAGGACGAATCCTATTGAAAATGGGTAAGATCGGTCCATTATTTCCATAGCCCCCATATAACCGTACTCCCCGAATATGGCTTTTGAGCTTATAAAAATGTTAAATTTTCTTGTTATACCCTCCACCACCATCAGTGGTGATAGAAGGTATATATAAGTTTGTCATTCCGTGTGTAACACCAAAAAATATTCATCTGAGACCTAACAATGTATATATATTCTGGGTCCTTATGAAATTCTGAGTTGATTTAGCTATGTCCGTCTGTCTGTCTGTTTGGTTAAAACACGCTCACGTTAAAACTAAGCAAATGAAATCAACCAAATTCACTGAGAATATTCATTTTCCTAAGCAGTTTGGTATTGAAAATCAGCAAAATCGGTTTACAACGTAAAAAGTTATGAGTAAAAATTTCAGACTACCTAAAAAAAAATAAGTTTTTTTCCCCTAATTCTTGATTAGTTTTCTCAGAAACTACCAAAGATAATTCGACAAATTTTGTCACAGATTATTTTTTCCATCTATATATTAATTATGTTTAAAATTGTAACAATCGATCCAAAATTTCCCATAGCCCCCATACAAAGGTACATATTCCCGGAAATTAATTTATCGTTAATAACTTCCTCAAATATATCGGTATCAACACAAAATTTTGTACATATTGACATTATATGAACTAGAATCAAAACTATGGACTTCTGTATCGGTCCACAATTGGTCATAGTTCCCATATAAGGTCCACATCCTAAAATCACTCAAATGCGCATAATTCATTGATAAATAAAGCTATCAGGGTAAAACTCGACGTGAATTTGTTTTGTGTATAATCATCCGTGAACATTTTCCACATCGTTCCATAATTGGTTACATTCCATATAAGGAATTTTTTCAGCATCGGTCCATATCTAGCTCCCATATAAAGTTCACTTCTGAAAACCACTTATTGCCACATAATTTATTATTAAACTCGACATGAGTATGTTCTGTGTATAGATAAATCATTTTGATTATTATACTTTCCACCACCATCAGTGATGATAGAGGGTTTATATAAGTTTGTCATTCCGTGTGTAACATCAAGAAATAGTAATCTGAGACCCAACAAAGTATATGTATTCTGGGTCCTTATGAAATTCTGAGTCGATTTAGCTATGCCCGTCTGTCTGTCTGTGTAAAACACGCTCACGTTAAAACGAAGCAAGATAATTTAACCAAATTCACCCAAAATATTCACTATTATCCGGTACAGTTTGGTTTTGAAAATGAGCAAAATCGGTTTACCTCGAGAAAAGTTATGAATCAAAATTTAAAACAACCCTGAAAAAATAAGCAATTTTTACACATTCTGATGTAATTTTCTCGAAAACTATGCAAGATAATTTCATGAAAGTCATCATACATTAGTTTCTACACAAGATCTTGATTCCTACTGAGAATTGCCAGAATCGGTCCATAATTTCATATACCTCCCATACAATCTTCACAAGATTTTACAAATTAAAATCTTATGTCAATAGAATTCATTGAGAGAAAAAATTTTCTGGATCGCTCCATAATTGGACATAGCTCCTATACAAGGTCCCCTCCCGAAAATCACTTAAACGCGCATAACTCATTACTAAATTAAGATATCCATATAATTTGGAATAAGTATTGCTCATATCCACAGAAATATTACTATGAAATTTTTTTCCGATCGGTCCATAATTAGTCATAGCTCCCGTACAAGGTCATTACTAAATTAAGATATCCATATATAATTTGGTACAAATATTGCTCTCATATACAGAAATATTACTATTTCGGTCCATAATTGGTCATAGCTCCTATACAAGGACCCTTCCCGAAAATCATTTAAACGCGCATAACTCATAACTAAATTAAGATATACATATAAAATTTGGTACAAGTATTGCTCATATGCACTATTACTATGAAATTTTTTTCCGATCGGCCCATAATTGGTCATAGCTCCCGTACAAGGTCCCCTTCCGAAAATCACTTAAACGCACATAACTAATTACTAAATTAAGATATGCATATAAAGTTTGGTACAAGTATTGCTCACATATACAGAAATATTACTATGAAAGTTTTTTCCGATCGGTCCATAATTGGTCATAGCTCCCATACAAGGTTCCCTCCCGAAAATCAATTAAACGCACATAACTCATGATTGATATCCATACATTTAGCACAAATATTCCTCTTATATACATAAATTACACTATAAAATTGTTTTACGATCGGTTCATATTTGGTCATCGCTCTCATACTAGGTCCACTCCAGAAAATCACTTAAATGCACAATATTCATTGCCAAATAATGATATAGATACAGAATTTTGAAATTTTGTCTTTATATGCATAATTGGTCATAGCGCCTTTACGAAAATCTCTTGAACGCACATTACTCATTACCAAATAAAGCTATTGATACAAAATTTGGCACAAATATTAGTTTGGTATACAAAAATTCTATTTCAAGATTTTTTCACGATCGGTCCATAACATGCTTAAAGAATTTTTTACGATCGGTTTATAATTGGTCATATCTCCCATATTAAGTCCTTCCACTAAAAGCAATTTAACCGTATTTAACTAATTGCATTATCAATTTGTGTAGAACAAAATTATATATATGTATTTTGAAAATCCTTAAATCTTTCACACACATGCTCATTATTAAATATCGTTAAAGCATATCTTAGGCCGCACAGTGGGGCAGAATGGACATTTTTTGGAAATAAATCTGGCATTTCTAAACGGCTGATCCGATCGGGATAAAATTTTGTGTGAGCGTAGCCAAGGAGTATTCGAGTTTAAGTTTTGAAGATGAACCCTGCAGATGCCCCAGGGACGGCGCTGTGGCGGCTCAAAGTAGGGTACCTACGACATGTAAAATTTTTCTTGGTCCGCCTTTTTTTGAATACCGGGCGTAATTTTGGACCAAATGGACTCAATTTTTTCTTGTTAGTTAGACAACAAAATTTCCAATAATATACAAAAAATTTCAGATCAATATTGTTTACAGATCCAAAAATATACGTTTTTTAATTTAAAAATTCAAAAAATTTTAGATTTTTGGCATTTTTTTGCCAAAAATGTGTCTTAACTCTTTTATTAATAAAATAAAATTTTTATTAAGAACATATAACAATTTTATAGTTTTCTAAAAGGTATCTTTACGCAGAACGCTTTGGCGTAAAAAACTTGTCCTATTTTTTGAAAATGTTGCCACTGCGTCCTTCCGAATATGACCTATTTTTTATCAAAACTTCAACTTTGGGCGACATGTTCTAAAATCCCAAAGCTGGGATCAGAAAACTGAAAGCAGTTTTGGAAACCTCAATATGTTTTCTATTTACTCCAAAAGTATTTTCCCAGCCCTGAAAGAAATGTGGACCCTATGGGCAAAAAAGTAAAAAATCCCATTTTTGGGATTTTCATTCCTATTTTTGGGAATTGCGGGATGCCCTTTGACCTTTTCAATTTTTTTTTTGCATATTCTTATTTGAAATGACAAATTTAACAAGCGTTGAAAATTTCATTGAGTTTTGTTCATAAATAAAGATTTTGTCATATATTACATATTTGTTTAATTTCTAAAACTATGATTTATATCAAAATTTTAATAGGATCGCAGATAGCTACAACAATTTAGTCCATATTTATCCCTTAATATCATTTTTTAGTTAGATATGGAAATTCTCGACCCTTTACAAAAAATTTCAAGCCAATATCTCAATTACATTCAAAAATATGTTCATTTAAACCTGTGTCCTTTAATTTCATCTTTTTCATATTTTAGTATTAAGTATGACAGAACATACATTTGGTGTTGAATAAAATATTTGGACAATTTTTAAAAATTATTTAGTTAATTATTTTATTATAATATTGTATATAAAATAAAAAAATTATAATTTTATTATGAGCCACGCACAACAACACCTAAATCACCCCACACAAATTACCTTTCCCGCCCACCGAAATATAAAACACAATTTAATACAATATCATCAGTTAGTATAATAGCTTTTTTTATTTGAACTGTTTATCTTAAACATAATACAATTAATTCTTACAACCTACTTATATAGTTAATTCCTAACACTACTTATTTTCTATAAAATAATCTGTCATATCGGTATACATATCCAGAAGGTAATATAAGTCCTTTAAATCTTCCTTGTTTTGAGATGATAGAGTTTCATAACAAATCCATCTTTTTCGCATAGTTGAAAGAACAGGATCAGAAGATAGAAGTAAACTATTAAAAATATCTTCATTCTGTGATTGCCTGGAGCATTTTCTTGAGCTGAATAGTTGAACATGCTTAAAATCTCGATTCCTCGCTTCCTGGGCTTCTTCTGTTAACTCTCCAAGTGGAAGAATATTCGATTCAATTATTATTTGACCATGACACAATACTTTGTGTACTGTTGGTGTTAGTTCCCTCCATGGATACAGAGATACAAGTAATTTAGAAATTTCAGATGTGTATTCCCCAAATCGATTTTCATTAATTTTATGTTTACTATTCAGTGCCATTAAAATAGTTTTAACTCTTCGAAGCAACTCCTTGTCGATTCCAGTTATTTTTGAAGTAATTTCAAAATCACGAAAAAACCTTCTCGACGTATTACCGTCATTTGTACTACCGCAACTTGAAAGTGGTTTGTCGATGTTTAATCCCATCTGAACTTTAAATTCTTCTTGGATTATGCTTTTTTCCGCAGCTCTCAGTTCTTTCAATTCTTCATTATTTTTTATTGATTTAGTAGGATAGTTTGTTTTTTTTTTCCTGGATCGCCTTGTATGATGGTAATATATTGTGTCCTTTTTCATGCAGAGCTTTCCTTAATATTTGGTACTTATTTCGACTGAGACCCAGTTCCAACATAAGCGCTATTGCTTCCTCTTCAGTAAAATTTGATTATGATGTTGGAGTTGGTATACTTTCCACAATTCGCTTAAGTCGTTTTGGTGATGCATTAGGAAGAATAGTTGCAATATGTACGACATCCATATGTTGGTTTTCCTTTTTCAGCATTTCGTTAAATGTATCAGCAATTTCCTCATTTGAGATTGAAAGAAGTTTTTGTGTGACCCTCTTTTTTTTTACCTTGAACATAAGTCTTCGTATGACTTGCAAGGCGCTCCTGTTGATGTGTTGTAAGTTGAGATTTCCGTAGTAGTTTCCATCCAACTACAAAATTTTAATCGAAATTTCTTTTGATTTCCATCCACAGACTTACTTTTTACATCAAAAAGTTTTAAAAAGTTTTCAATTTTTGATATGCCTGTTTTGTCTACTTTTCTACTATATGTAGTTTTTATATAATTTGAAATGTCTTCAATTCTTTCTGGCCCTTTTGAAGATATACTCCATAAAACGGAACACAACTCTTCGTACTTTAATGTAATCTTCATTGTAGATTTATTAAATATGGTACTTAAAATCTGAGAAGTTTACTTATATACGATACAGGTATTCCAAAGTAAAAAATTACGAATTGTATACCTATTAACATTTAGGACTATATTACTATAACCTGTAATTCAGTCATTGATATTTCTTATTAGTGAATGAATCGAAATTATCATTACCTGTATATTTTTACCTACATGATCATAAACGAAACAGAACGAAATGATCTGTCGAAAAAATTTAGGTAAAAAATGGTTATAAATTTTTGAAAATTTAAGCATAATAGACCCTTTCAATTATAAGGATAAGCAAACAAATAGAAAATAGGTAAATATAAGATTTAAATATGTTCTGTCATACTTAATACTAAAATATGAAAAAGATGAAATTAAAGGACACAGGTTTAAATGAACATATTTTTGAATGTAATTGAGATATTGGCCTGAAATGTTTTGTAAAGGGTCGAGAATTTCCATATCTAACTAAAAAATGATATTAAGGGATAAATATGGACTAAATTGTTGTAGCTATCTGCGATCCTATTAAAATTTTGATATAAATCATAGTTTTAGAAATTAAACAAATATGTAATATATGACAAAATCTTTATTTATGAACAAAACTCAATGAAATTTTCAACGCTTGTTAAATTTGTCATTTCAAATAAGAAAATGCAAAAAAAAAGTTGAAAAGGTCAAAGGGCATCCCGCCATTCCCAAAAATAGGAATGAAAATCCCAAAAATGGGATTTTTTACTTTTTTGCCCATAGGGTCCACATTTTTTTCAGGGCTGGGAAAATACTTTTGGAGTAAATAGAAAACATATTGAGGTTTCCAAAACTGCTTTCAGTTTTCTGATCCCAGCTTTGGGATTTTAGAACATGTCGCCCAAAGTTGAAGTTTTGATAAAAAATAGGTCATATTCGGAAGGACGCAGTGGCAACATTTTCAAAAAATAGGACAAGTTTTTTACGCCAAAGCGTTCTGCGTAAAGATACCTTTTAGAAAACTATAAAATTGTTATATGTTCTTAAAGAAAATTTTATTTTATTAATAAAAGAGTTAAGACACATTTTTGGCAAAAAAACGCCAAAAATCTAAAATTTTTTGAATTTTTAAATTAAAAAACGTATATTTTTGGATCTGTAAACGATATTGATCTGAAATTTTTTGTATATTATTGGAAATTTTGTTGTCTAACTAACAAGGCCATTTGGTCCAAAATTACGCCCGGTATTCAAAAAAAGGCGGATCAAGGTATGGTAAATTTTGTATCACTAAATTTTTAAATGCCTATAACTCGGATATTGTAAGAGATAAGTAGTATGTCCAAGCATGTTTTTTCAAGATCTCGTCGAGCGCTTTCACAAAATATAAAAATCTTTGTATTTGGGTGAAAAACAAAAAAATGGCACGAGTTTAAAAATTTTACATGTCGTAGGTACCCTACTTTGAGCCGCCACAGCGCCGTCCCTGGGGCATCTGCAGGGTTCATCTTCAAAACTTAAACTCGAATACTCCTTGGCTTCGCTCACGCCAAATTTTATCCCGATCGGATCAGCCGTTTAGAAATGCCAGATTTATTTCCAAAAAATTTCCATTCTGCCCCACTGTGCACCATAATGTTTAAAACCTGGTATTGTTTTTAAAAGTTTGTATATTAAAGGGCTTAACTCACACTCATTGTCGACAATTTAAAATTTTCGGTACAAATTGGGACTCATCCGACCAACTACGTAAATTTGAGCTGAAAAATACGAAATGAAATACTAAAATCGAAAAGAATTTCCATGCTTTTAAATATGTTGGTGAAAGATTGAAGGTATGGGTCAGTTGACTCTTCGTATGTGTCCAATTTTTAACGTTAGGTGTGGGGAACCTAGGTGAAATTTATTCAAAAAGCTCCAGTGAACACTATGTCAGCATATTACAGTCAAATTTTAAGATCAGTGCCTTCGAAATGGACTTGGGCAACTTTATATCTCGACAAGATAATAAGCTTAAGCACTTGATAAAGTTAAAAAATAACATGACTGTAGAAAAGATCACTGAAAAATTTAAATAAGTTGATCAGAGCACCACCCTAAATCCAATACATTAATTTTAGACCACAATTTATCAAAAAAAGTTCGATGAAATAGTGATCAAAACGGATTTCTTGTGGAAATAATCATATACGGAAGGGAAGGCGATTGCGATAATGGTGAAAAAAAATTACCAAAATGGCTTAAATAGATCCAAATATTAAAATCAGAACCAAAATAGATAAAAAATTTTGATATAAAAGAAATTTAAATAATGATATATAAAATTTACACTATATTTTGTCCGACAAAAAAGTAAATTTACTTTAATTTTTGATGTGTTGCGGGTAGAGAAATTACAAATATATCCTCCCCTTGTAGAGACGATTATGAGTTTGTAGGGAGAGGGAAACATCGTAACCCTTAGCGGCGACGCCTCTGGCACGAACAAATTTTTTTCGCCTTAGGGTAAACATTTCGGGAGGGGAAAAATAGGCTGTTTCCCAACTCCCTCATAAAAAATTAATGGTCGTATACCTTTTTTAAAGGTGCATCAAGCGGGCACTTTGCCGTTAAGAATTGGCCGGCTTTGATGCTCTTTAAAATTGATTTTGTGAAGCATCCAGCGGGCACTTGGCCGTTAAGACTTGGCCGGCTGGGATGCTATGTTAGTGATAGAGTGAGGCATCTGAAGCGGGCACTTTGGCGTTAAGAATTGGCCGGCTCCAGTGCTGAAAATAAAGAATATCTGAAAATAAAGAAAAGAATATTATACTTACATGTGGATACCAGCTGCTAATCAATGAATGTAAATAATATGTGAATCAAAGATGTGTTTAATAGTCATAAAACGACGTAAAAGTGGCAACGCGAAATTCAGAAATGGGATTTTAAATTTCGCCAATCTGGAATTGGCGGTTGAAAAGGCTTAAAAAAAACAGCGAAAATGCAATCTGATGATGGAATAAGATATAGAAAGGATGGAAAATATATATCTTAAGTAGGAGAAACCCGACAATATACTTTGGGAAAGGTTAAGATTGGAGGGAAAAATCTATATAGATAGTTTTTTTTTAATGCTTTTGTTAGTGTAACTAAAAAAAAGAAGCACCAGAATGATATATAAATACATAAAATATATGATGATATTTATATATAGCGAAAAACCGCGAATTTTGTAAATAGGAGATGGGTATTTAAGGCAAAAACATAGGAGAATTAGAGCTATTGGCAAACGAAAAGTTGAGTGATAGACTAAACTATTTATAAAATAAAGCTTCAAAAGAAAAAAAAACAAATTTAAATTAATAATCTGTGTGGGAGAATAAAAGTAAAATTTGAATAAGTGTATTTATCTATTTGCTGGAACAATAAAAAAAGACTAAAGTTTATGAAAATTTAAATTATACGTAAGTGAATAAAAAAATTAAGAATAGATCTCGATATAATAAAGTATTAATAATCAAATGTCAATTAAACAATTGTGGAAAAAATTTATGGAATATAAATACGATATCCTGATTAGAAAAAAAAAGATGGAAATAAAACCGTAATCCATAATTGTGTATATCACATTATTTTATTGTAAAAGAAACATAAATTTCTGTCTCCATTTTCAAATAAGATTAAATCATTAAATAAGTATTGAAGCAGCTGAAAGTAAAGAAAAAAAATGTACTAATTATTAATAAAAAGAAAAATGGTCGGCCACGCCCGACTATACTTTCTTACTTGTTATTAATTTCAAAAATACGTACGATTAACCGTATAAAATTTCAAGCGATTTTTTTGCTGTTTAAAAAAGTACATTCAATTGAAGAAACTCTGAAACGATTATGAGAAATTCAGCACAAAATCATGAAAAATTTGGGCTCATTGATTTCAAATTAGTTTAAAAATAACAAAATTACGTTTTTTTCTGCCCTAGAAAAATATGAAGAATCCTTGAATATTGACAGAGAAAACAAAACTACTTTTAATTTGACAAACAATTTTGAGTTGTTCATTAAAGAGTAAAACCTCTGTTTTTTTCGTCTTTGTTTCTCAAAAATACATCCATTTATAAAAAAGTATGTTTAAAAATATTATTTTTATTCATTAGCTTTTATGCATCCACGCTAAAGTTTTGGATGGATTTAGACACTTATTAAATCCGAAGAAATAAAGGTTTAAAGATCAAATATCGTTAGATATACAAAAAAGTTACCCAAATAATTTTACTTATTAAAATATCAACATCTTCCTCTAATTAAAAAATTTCGGAATTTGTTAATGGTAAATGGAAAAATGTGTGCTGGAATTATTCAAATCATTATTTAATTTGAAAAGCTTGGAATAAATACGGTGCTACATACGTGTAGAATTTTTGGTGGAGAATTTTTTAAAAGTATAAAAAGATATTGAAAGATGAATTCATCTATATTTTATATGAACAGTGCTTTATATGCATCGTTTCAGAGGTATACCTGTAGATTTGTAGATTTGCAGATTTGCAAAGTGCTGTCTTTCAGGACACTCAAATGAGTAGTCAAATACATATCATGGTTTTTTAGATTTGAGCTGCATTTAAAAAATGGCAACCGAATTTATATCAAGATAATTTTTGATGGTTTTTTTAACTTATTGCAGATTTTTATTGTTATCTCGATTTAACAATAAATTTAAATTTTATATTTTTGTATGAAAAATATGAGTGATTACGGATCTTTATTTTTTCTCGAATTGAGAGTTATTTAAAGTAAATTTTTAAAGAGTTATATAAATAGAAATTTTAAGGGGAGATATAAATGATTTTCTAGATGGATTTGTAGATTTAAATTTAAAATTCGATGTAGGTTATGATTATTTACCCTATTTTAGGAGCGGTTTTTGTTCAGTATTGCATACAAAAGTGACATCGTAGACATTCATTCAAGATCTAATATATTTATAGTTTTTTTTTGTTCAGTACTGCATACAAAAGTGGCATCGTAGACATTCATTCAAGATCTAATATAGTTTATAGTTTTCTCGATCGTAGGATTCTCTTTTAAAATTGTTATTTTCTGAGGATATACACCAAATTAAAGGTTTTGGAATAAAAATAGTTTACCGGTGGAAAATATAAGTGATATATACAGATCTACAACAATATAACTTTGATAAAAAATTTCCGATTTTGTTATAAATTAGTTTTTTTTTTGAGGATATGCAGCGGACATTTTCGCGTGGAAAATATAAGTGATTGGGTATACGAATCCACAACCGATTTTACGCTTTAGATGAAAATCGATTTTTGATAATAAATTAAATTGATTACAGATTTTTATTTTACCTAATCGTAAAGTAAGTTAAGGACCTACAAACATTTTATAGTTTTCAAATAAAAATAAATTTTTGATAAATTTTTAAAATAACCTAACCTTCCAAAATAGAACTGTTGTCATGCAAAATTTCATGAAGCATAAAATCCAGATCAAAAAGTTGATTCTAAAAATACACTGTCTGTTGCCAAATGAGGCGTGGCATCGGATCAAGTTCTTATATATAGCCTATAGTTCTTTCCAAGCTTATACCTATCGGTATGCAAAATTTCAGGTTAATCGGTTTGGTAGTTTTTACATATTGTGATTGCAAAATTGGTGTAATAATAGTTTTACAAAAAGTGGACGTAAAAAAGAGCGTGGTATCCGATCAAGATCTTATATAGTCTATTGTTCCTTTTGGGGTTAGACCTATTAGCGGTCCAAATTTCATGTAAATCGGTTGAGTAGTTTTGCCGTGAAAGCGTAACAAACAAACACACAAACAAACAAACAGTCTGTTTTATATATATATATAGAATATATAGGATTATACCCTACACCTCTATATGTGCTGATGTTTGTTTAAAGTATCACTTTCTGAGTCGATTTTGCTATGTCCGTCTGCGTGTCTATGTAAACATTGTGCGTACGCTACAGGTTTCAAGATAATTTGATGAAATTTGGCACATACTCTTCCTTTGACCCAAGGACGAATCCTATTGAAAATGGGTAATATCGGTCCATTATTTCCATAGCCCCCATATAACCGTACTCCTCGAATATGGCTTTTGAGCTTATAAAAATGTTAAATGTTCTTGTATTTAATTTAATTTTATACACACAATCAGCCAAAATAAAGTGCAAAAGTGCTCATGCTATATTATTTCAGCGAAAAATCTGTTAAATGATTATTGAATATGGATTTTTTTTAAATTCATTTAGTTTATATACAATGCTACAAAAATAACAACAAAACAAATTTATTCCACCTAAAATTTTTCTGTATAACATGGATTTAGTTGCTTTTTTTAACAATAACGTTTTCAACCTTTGTCGTGTGTTTGAAGTCATGAATCTGTTGAGGCATTAAGTCTCCCAAATCCATTTTTAAGACATTTGTTTCAAAATGTTTATTAAATATGCTCGTGAATTCCTCATTTGTTATTGTTTACTCCATTTTCACTAAGATTCCCGCTCCTAAAGTTGAATAATGTACCAATACCGATAACCCTCCACCATAATGTTTAAAACCTGGTATTGTTTTTAAAAGTTTGTATATTAAAGAGCTTAACTCACACTCATTGTCGACAATTTAAAATTTTCGGTACAAATTGGGACTCATCCGACCAACTACGTAAATTTGAGCTGAAAAATACGAAATGAAATACTAAAATCGAAAAGAATTTCCATGCTTTTAAATATGTTGGTGAATGATTGAAGGTATGGGTCAGTTGACTCTTCGTATGTGTCCAATTTTTAACGTCAGGTGTGGGGAACCTAGGTGAAATTTATTCAAAAAGGTCCAGTGAACACTATGTCAGCATATTACAGTCAAATTTTATGATCAGTGCCTTCGAAATGGACTTGGGCAACTTTATATCTCGACAAGATAATAAGCTTAAGCACTTGATAAAGTTAAAAAATAACATGACTGTAGAAAAGATCACTGAAAAATTTAAATAAGTTGCTCAGAGCACCACCCTAAATCCAATACATTAATTTTAGACCACAATTGATCAAAAAAATTCCGATGAAATAGTGATCAAAACGGATTTCTTGTGGAAATAATCATATAGGGAAGGGAAGGCTATTGCGATAATGGTGAAAAAAAATTACCAAAATGGCTTAAGTAGATCCAAATATTAAAATCAGAACCAAAATAGATAAAAAATTTTGATATACAAGAAATTTAAATAATGATATATAAAATTTACACTATATTTTGTCCGACAAAAAAGTAAATTTACTTTAATTTTAGATGTTATACAGACAAAATTTAAGTACAATAATTTAGTTTTATTGTTATTTTTGTAGCATTGTATATTAACTAAATGATTTTGAAAAAAATTTCCATTTTCAAAAATCATTTAACCGATTTTTCACTGAAAAAATATAGCATGAGTACTTTTGCACTTTATTTTGTCCGATAGTGTAAGTCTTAACGACACTGTTGAATTTCGTAACGATCGGTTCTTATTTAATCCTATCCCCCATATAAAGTCACTTTCATAAAAGGACTTGGTCCAAATTCACTTATAAACACCAATATTATGACGATATTCTACATAAATAACTTTACCAAAATTTATAAGGATAGACCCATATGAACCCCTCTTTTAGAAAATCATTTTTTGTCAACAAATTGTTAAAATATTTCTGAATAAAGGTAAAAATTAAATTAAATGCTTTATTATTAAAAAAAATAATCAACATTTGTAGTGTAGGGTATCATATGGTCGGTCATGCCTGACTATAAATTTTTACTTGTTTATTAATTTTATTTATTCATTGAAGTAGTTTGAATTGAAAATATGCAATCATAGTCTACAATATTTTGGCTTTAGAATGGAAAAAATCGTTCATAAAGCACAAAGTACTAATTTTGTCAGATTTTTGCAATTTGGCCTATTTTTTGTCTCCTTTTGGTCCAATTTTCGCAACGGCACTTCGATAATATATATTTCTAACAAATTAAGTAGCTTAAACGAACATGTTTTTGCTTAAAGATAGACAAAGTCAGTATTTACTATCAAAAGTACTCATTTTGCCCGTTTTTTACCCATTTTACACCCTTTTTGCCCCCTTCCTTCCAAATTTTGAAAAAGAACACTCAAAGAAGAAATATGGTTAGGGCTACCATAAATTGAAACTATCATTAATGTTTGGAATTATAATTAGGACAACCATATAAAATATTTCCCTTTGGAGATCATTATATGATTCTTGTAGGTTGTCATATGTTAACATATTATTGTTCCTATAACAATTATAATATGATTCCTACAATAATAATATGATTAAAGTTTTGGAAAAAATTTTACTATAAAATGGTCACTACAATCATAATATATTTTTAATTTTACCATAATTTGTTCTGTAATTTATCATTATATTTTCCCCATTAATAACATCAAATATTTAAAGGAATCATTTTATTACCAACAAAAATAATTTTAATTAAAATAACAATCAATCAAAATTACAATTTTCCATCAGCCAGTATAAATTGAAGAATATCCTAGAAAAATCAATATGATTTTAATTACGTAATTTATATGTAATTACGTACATTATTACTTACATATATTGATGGAAGATCTGCTAATATTTGTAATGTCGATATACCTATTCCTAGTTAAGTGGTACTTCTGCTAAAAACTGATTAAAGGTGATCAAACGGTGTAGAGTCTGGTATACGATTCTTTTGTTCTGCGGACACGAAAAATACATCCAAATTAGAATTACTCGTTGACTATGGATATTAAAAAAAAATAATTTTGTGACATTTCGCAAAAAAGATATGTTTACAACAATTAAAAAGAAAAATTATAAAATATGTAGAAATAGAAAATTTGTTATACTTTATGAATTAAATAATCACTTTTTATATTTTACACTCACATAGTTTTATAAGAAAATGTATTTTTTTAATTCAATTAGTTTTTTATTTTAATTTCAATTATTTGTTTCTTACACTTCTTTAATCTTCAAGTTCTTATTATCAAATGACGCTCTGTGGCGTTTTAGAGAGAAAAATGGCATATTCAACAATGATGTTGTACCTTCAAAAATTAAATGATTCGTATAAATATTGAAAGTTTAATATTGAAAATACATAGAAACAGTAAGCAATACATGTTTGAACTTCAACTTTTTTTGTTTTAACAATGACGTCACAGTAAAAATGTCAATTAAACTCAAATATACATCTAATTTTTTTTCTTCAAATAAGAAAAGGTGCCCTTTTAAGTATATTTAACTAAAAAAATGAAAGGAATAGGAAACGCAATTGCTATTCTAAATTCACATTTATACTTACCTTTAACAACATATATTTTGTTCTTATTTAATTTTTATTTTTAATATTAAATTAATTTGAGAACACACACACTGTTTACTCTTTAAAAGAGTAAATTTTAATTAAAATATGTTTACAAATTTGAAAAATAAATTAATTTTTATAGGAATAATTTCAAATGTTTGGTAGAAAAATAAAATAAATTTCATAATTGAGGATCATGTAATTTTATAATATGACATGTTAAATGGTTATATAAATTAAGGTTTTATTGTAATAGTCATATGAGACATTTAGGAAAATATTTTGATCGCAATGAAAATGTACAACCATGTTTTTTCTTTGCGTGTACTAACTAACAAGTAAGTTAGTTTCAGAAGTAAGAGTGATTCATATGTATGTACATTGTACACAAAACATATTTGTGCTGAATTTTATCAAGGTAGCTTTATCAGATAATGAAATATGTGCGTTTAAGTGATTTTTTGAAGTGGACTTTATATGGGAGCTATTACAAAATATGGACCGATCCGGAAAAAATTTGGTAGATTGATTTATATGCAAACAAAACATATTCAAGTCGTACTTTATACCGATAGCTTTATTATTCAAAGAAATATATGCGTTTAAGTGATTTTCGGAAGTGGGAGCTATGACCAGTTACGGACCTATCTGGAGAAAATTTCGTAGAGTGATTCATATATAGACAAAACATATTTGTGTTGCATTTTATCAAGATAGCTAGCTTTATTTGTCAATGAAATATGTGAGTTTAAATGATTTTCGGAAGTGGGCCTTTTGTCAATGAAATATATGAGTTTAAATGATTTTCGGAAGTGGGCCTTATATGGGAGCTATAACCAATAATGGAACGATCCGGGGAAAAATTGGTAGAATTTTAATGAAATATATGCGTGTAAGTGATTTTCGGAAATGGACTTTATATGGGAGCTATGACCAACTATGGGCCTATCCGGAAAAAATTTCGTAGAGTGATTCATATTTAGACGAAACAGATTTGTATCGAATTTTATCGAGATAGCTTTATTTGACATATGGGAGCTATGATCCGAAAAAAAATTGGTATAATGATTTGTATGTACACAAAACATTTTCAGCTCGAATTTTATCACAATAGCTTTAGTTATCAATGAAATATTTGACCAATTGTGGACCGCTTGAGATTTTCTGGTTCTCAGATAAATATTTCTTGGTGTTACATACGGAATGACAAAGTTATATACAGTTAATCACAAAAATAAGTATACAGAAATACTGACGATTGGTTTTATTAAAAAAAGATATTATTTTTTCAAAAAACAAAAAAGTTACACATTTATTTATTAAAAACAATTATGATAATTATTATTTACTACATTTTTTATACATATTTTGGTTCTTTGAGTTCTCATTTAAGCTGAAGTTAAAAAGGTGCAAAATTTACGTCACAAAAGTAAGTATACATATCATTTCAATATATATTTGGTTTAATGATATTAACAAAATTTATGAAAATTTTACTTGTATTAATATAATTACTTTTTAATAAAATATTTTTTACACAATAACTTGGAAAACATCTACTTTTAGTTCCGAAATCTTGAAATTTGGGCCGATTGGCTCCGGAATTAATTAGTAGAACAGTTTTTTCTCATTTCTACGATTTTTTTACACTTTAGACCCCGGATTTTGGATCTGGTGGTCATTGAACCCTCCAAATGATGCATTGGAAATAGAATTTTTAACTTTTGAAAAGAGTTGTTATTTCGAAATTAATGTTATGTGCATGGATTTGGCTATTTTGAACACAGAACGTTCTTAAAAAACCGAAACTTAACTCCGATTTCTTAAGACTTATAACATAAACTTTAAAATTTGGATAATTCTATATATTTCCTTTAATTTAAACAGGTTTTCGAAATACTCCGATTTCCAAAGCATACAATAATGCTACGAATCATATCTTGATATAGTCGATACAATAACCATGTTTTATGGATTTTATTTGTTCTAGCAACAAATTAAGCTGTATCCGTGTTCAAAATTGTTCAATTCGTATTCATACCACCAATTGAGCCTGATTTAATGTAAAAATCTTGCTATTTTGGACAATAATCAATTTTAGAACCGATATGTAGTGTAAGTTATTGACATGATCACCATTTGACGATTATTGGTAGTATTTAGGAGTGTGTAATGGATGATTGGAACCAAAAAACTTGTTTTAATTAATGGATACTAGTACAAATATTATTAATATCGCATTTTAAGATATATATTTTAGGAAATCGCCATTAAATATCGAATATGAACGCTATACTATGTTAAAAACGGCAATGTTCCGCAATGGATTGCAATTATTGTAAAGAAACAATTAATTTAAAAGTTAAAATATCGTCTTCTAATGTATCATAATGAACAAACGAGGGATGTTATTGAATACCTGATCCAAAACTCTGGGGGTTTAAATAGTCAGATGTTCTTAAATAGGAAAAAATGCTCCTATAAATAATATTCAGATCAATTACCAAAAACTTCAATTTTTCGGAACAAAAAGTGAATTTTTTCCATGTTATAGTGTACAGAATATTTTATTATAAAATAATTACATTCAAACAGGTAAAATTTTCATGAATTTTGTTAATATCATTAAGCCAAATACATATTGAAATTATCTGTATACTTACTTTTGTGACGTAAATTTTGCACCTATTTAACTACACCTGAAATGAGAACTCAAGTAACCAAAATAACCCGGAAAAAAGTAGTGAATAATAATTATCATAATTGTTTTTAATAAATAAATGTGTTACTTTTTTGATTTTTGAAAAAATAATATCCTTTTTTAAATAAAACCAATTGTCAGTATTTCTGATACTTATTTTTGAGATATCCTCTATCACCACTGATGGTGGTGGAGGCTATAAATATATATTTCTCAAGGTTTATAAAACTATTAAAAATGTAGCAAAGGAACACATAATTGACCCGTTTAGTTTGAATTTCTTTTTCCTGTTTTTTCCCTCTAGGGGTAAACTTTCGAATACACATATCTTTGAAACTAAAAACTCATCGTCTATAAATATTTTCATCCACCTACCCCTTCTTGTCCCTTCTTAACCAAGTTTTGGAGAACAATATAGCCTATCACACCATACACCTACATATATATCTAACTATGTTTCAAATTTAAAGAAAATCGTTCCAGCCGTTTAAGTGTAATTAAAAACATTATGCGCACGCAATTGGCACATACTATTCCAAGGACGAATCCTATTGAAAATTGTTAAAATCGGACCATTATTTCGCGTAGCCCCCATACAAACGCACCCCTGAATATGGCTTTTGAGCTCATAAATATGTTAAATGTTCTTGTGTCACACCAAAAATCGGCAAAACTTAGTTTTATATAAGTTTTAATGGCATTACCGATTTTCGTAATGATCGGTCCTCATTTGATCACATCCCCCATATAAAGTCCCCATCAGACAAAATCAGTATTTACTATCAAAAGTACTCAGGTAGTCAGAATGACACCTGTCAATATTCCTAAGCGTCATTCACAGTAATTTGAACAACCACAGGCGTAGCGAACGGAGGGAGGTCACAATTAAAGCAGGGGCTCAATGTATATGTCGAGACAGCCGTTCCCGATGAATCGTCGCGAGCCTGAAAACTCTATACTTGATAGTCCTGGATATATATTTTTATTGATATAGATCCATTATATATTCAAATGTCAATTTATCCCTCCTATGGCAACTTCCATATACCCAACGAATCAATAATATCTTCAGATATGTATAAGTTTGTTTTCTTATGATATATTAATGTACATATCTATACTATAAAGTAGTAATTCATAATATTTCGCAAAATGACATTTTTCAACTAAATTTTATAATATTGTAAAGATTTCCAAAATTTCGGTTAACCGGTTTAATTTTTTTATACTCGGTTAACCGACAAACTGGTTTTCTAGAAATAGTAAATTTTCGGTTAACCGAAAAACCAGTTTTTCCAAAAGTCGGTTTTTTATAAACACTAATAGTAATATTAGAATATTTTTTTAATTCAAAATCTCAGCTGTATGTGTTAAAACAATTTTATAAAAATTTTCAATCAAAAACATTTTTAACATATCTAAATAAGTTCTAATTTTGTAACACTATAAATTTTAACAATGAAATTGTAACAAAAAAAATGCTTAACAATAAATTGTAACAAATTATTCAAGGCAATGTTGGACTATGCACCCTCTATAATTATAAAAATTAGCGCATATTCAGATAAAACAAAATTCAAATTAAGACAGGTCAGCTTTTACGAATATGAAGAGAAAAGAATATGAAAAAAATTGCAATTATTAGAGTAAATAATTTTTAACTAAAATTCAGAATTATTAAAATATTTTAAATATACCTTTGGATTTTGTGGGTTAAATTATTAATTCTTTTTCTCAGAAATACAAATTTCACGAAACTGTATTTTTTTTATTGTTCCTTTTGATTTCATTCGATTTTTTTTGCTACTTTTTATATAACGTTTTCAAAAATATTTTAATTTAATTTTTTTGTAAAAATAAGCATTTTCTTATTTCTTTAATTAATGTTTCACTTGCGAAGTAGTAAAAAAACTAATTATCAAAACAGAATAAGTGAGATTTTTCAACTTACATTTGTCACAGTTCAGTCCATCGATGAATGGCCATTCATCAATGCTACATAGTATGTGTGATGAAGGGAGACAAAATTATAAAGTATATTTCGATGTGATAGATGATTGATCATTTTTTTTCTTCTTCTTCATTATTTTAAATTAACTCTATCAGCAACATTTCTTATATTTTAACCCACTGGTAAAAAAGGGTAAATTCGGTAACCTAAACCCTAAACTATAAAAGATACAGAAACAGTTTAAAGCTTATCATCGTTCATTTAAAAAAAAGCTCCCCATGTATCTTTTAAACCAGGGCACAGTGGGGCAGAATGGAAATTTTTTGGAAATAAATCTGGCATTTCTAAACGGCTGATCCGATCGGGATAAAATTTGGCGTGAGCGTAGCCAAGGAGTATTAAGTTTTGAAGATGAACCCTGCAGATGCCCCAGGGACGGCGTTGTGGCGGCTCAAAGTAGGGTACCTACGACATGTAAAATTTTTAAACTCGTGCCATTTTTTTTCTCCCAAATACAAGGATTTTTATATTTTCTGAAAGCGCTCGACGAGATCTTAAAAAAACGTGCTTGGACATACTACTTATCTCTTATAATATCAGAGTTATAGGCATTTAAAAATTTAGTGATACAAAATTTATCGTAATTTTGGACCAAATGGACTCAATTTTTTCTTGTTAGTTAGACAACAAAATTTCCAATAATATACAAAAAATTTCAGATCAATATCATTTACAGATCCAAAAATATACGTTTTTTAATTTAATAATTCAAAAAATTTTAGATTTTTGCCGTTTTTTTTACCAAAAATGTGTCTTAACTTTTTTATTAATAAAATACAATTTTCTTTAAGATCTCGTCGAGCGCTTTCAGAAAATATAAAAATCCTTGTATTTGGGTGAAAAACAAAAAAATGGCACGAGTTTAAAAATTTTACATGTCGTAGGTACCCTACTTTGAGCCGCCACAGCGCCGTCCCTGGGGCATCTGCAGGGTTCATCTTCAAAACTTAAGCTCGAATACTCCTTGGCTACGCTCACGCCAAATTTTATCCCGATCGGATCAGCCGTTTAGAAATGCCAGATTTATTTCCAAAAAATTTCCATTCTGCCCCACTGTGCAGGGTACATTCAAAAAATATTTTTAACTCCTTTATAACTTGACGAAAAAATAAAAATATGAATTTAGTACTTTTTGGATATTCGGACGTTTAAGGGGTGAAAATTTTACCTATTTTTGGTACTTTTTTCATAATACATAATAACGGGCTCCCAATACGATGTTGCATCTTTTTTGAACAGAATTTTTATTTCGTTAATGGGGAGGAAAACGAAGGGTAACGGTAAATTTTATTTTTTAAACACAATGATTCATTTTATATAAAATTTTTAGATCTAGAAACACTAAATATGCTAAGTCTTTGTCATTCCGTGTGTTACACCAAGAAATATTCATCTGAGACCCAACAAAGTATATATATTCTTCGTCGTTATGAAATTCTGAGCCGTCTGTCCGTCCGTCCGTCTGTCTGTCTGCGTAAAACTCGCTCACGTTAAAACGAAGCAAAAGAAATTCACCCAAAACAATCCTTATTATCCGGTACAGTTTGGTATTGAAAATCAGTAAAATCGGTTCACGACGTAAAAAGTTATGAGTAAAAATTTCAGACTACCTCGAAAAAAATAAAATTTTTTCCCAATTCATAGTTTTCTCAGAAACTACCAAAGATATTTAGATGAATTTTGTCACACATTAATTTTTTGTGCCAGGATCAAGTATGTTCAAACTCATAACAATTGATCCAATATTTTCCATAGCCCCCATACAAAGGTGTATATTCCCGGAAATAAGTTTATAGTTAATAACTCCCTCAAATATATCGGTATCAACAAAAAATGTGTACATACAACTGTAATATGAATAGAAATTATACTACCAACGTCGTTCCACAATTGGTCATAGCTCCCATATAAGGCCCACTTCCGAAACTCACTTAAACGCACATATTTAATTGTCAAATAAAGGTATCTTGATAAAATTCGACACAAATATGTTTCGTCTATATATAAATCGCTTTAAGAAATTTTTTTCGGATAGGACCATAATCCCATAAGGGTCCACTTCCGAAAATCACATAAACGCATATGATTCATTGATAAATAAAGCTATCGGTATAAAATTCAACTTGAATATGTTTTATGTACATACAAATCATTCTACCAATTTTTTCTTGATTGGTCCATAATTGGTCACAACTCCCATATAAGGATCATTTCCGAAAATAACTTAAACGCACATTGACAATCAAAGTCATCGGTATAAAATTCGACATAAATGTGTATTTTGTATATATATGTAAATCGTTATACGGAATTTTACTTCTGAAAATCACTTAATACCACATAATTCATTGTTAAATTATATTCAGATAAAATTCGACATGAGAATGTTTGTGTATAAATAAATCATTATATTAAAATGTTTGCAACTGGCATATTTATATAAAATTTTATGAACCTGATCAAAATTAGTTGCACATATGCATAAATGTTAGTACCCTCACTACGGAAACAAAAATTTTGTCAAGTTATTTAAAAATTAGATACTTAAATGGGTTTTAATAAAAAGTAGCTTGCTAGTGGACGGTATTTAAGATTCGACATAACCGAATATAGCACTCTAACTTGTTCATTCTCCAACTGGTACTTTTTGAGTTTTCTATGATATTAAAATAGAAACATGAAATTAATAATAAAGGGACTTTTCGGTACTTTTTCATTCTACAAAGGTACTTTTTTGAGTTTTCTTTAAAATTAAACCTAGAAACATGAAATTAAGCATGTAGAGCCCGCAGTAAATGAGAATCTATAAATGGGGACGTTTTGGTACTTTTTCGTTCTTCAAAAGGAACTTTTTGAATTTTCTATAATATTAAACATAGAAACATGAAATTAAGCACCCAGCAGTTCGACGGGACAGGTCCGAACTAACCACTTGACATACCACTTATGGTGGGACCTAGCCACCCGACTACCCAAGTGACCAACCATTTTAACATGGGATTGTCCTACGAGGAAGTCAATCGTCGCTCTACAGCATTGGTAGCCAGAAAGAGAATTTTTAAAATGCATATGTTGTAGTGTAAAATATGAAAGAGAACATAAATGAAAATATGTGTGCTTTGCACTGAAAAAATTATATGTTTGTACTTATTTGTGTTATTCATATTATTTGTATTATAAAGAAACATTTGACGAAATGATGTATTGATGCATATATTGATGTAAGAATGTATTAATGAATATGTTGATGTATTTATGTACATATGTATCTATGTCCGTCTATAAGTGTACAAATGATTAACCGTTAATCGATAAAATTTTGGCGATTAATTGCTTGAATGAATAACAGTACAAATATAATTGTAAATAATAAATCTATCTATCAAAAGTATTTATACAAACATTTATTTGTAACGGATTTGAAAATATTCTCTGTGTATCATTTCATAAAGAGAGCAACTAAATTAAATTGTTTTTGTTTTGTGTATAGTTTGTTTTGTTGCTGAGAACATTCGTATTGCATGTGTATGAGTGAGAATAACACAATGCCCGCAGGGGCATGTTTGGCCGCCAATGCTCTACAGTCTACAACGAGACTGTCAAGAGGTATTCAAAAGTAGTCAATGGATAGTAATCTCCAAATGGGTTCTTTGGAGTCAGTCACATTACTAGCTCTTTTACTAGTTACTTTACTAGCTATTGACGTGTCCTAGGAGTAGTCAAGGGTCCCCAAGTAGATAGTGCGATAGACAGGTACGGCAGTAGGGTTAAATAACCGGTACGACAAAGTTCAACTCTAAAAATTATGAAAACTAAGAAAAAAAACTCTTTTAAATTACTTTTATTTCTAGTTTAAATAAGTATTGAAATAAATAGTTTTTAATATTTATTTCAATTTTTATTCTTCAGTAAAAAACGACTTTTTCGAAATTTATTGTTACACACAAATGACTCTGAAAGATTAGAATTTGTTATATCAAGGAAAGATTAATTTTTCCCTAATTTCTGTTAAAAATTTAATTGTTTTAATCTGATCTTTAATAAATTCACTTTTCCAAATTGTAAATGTTTCTTATTTAAATTTTATAACTTTTACTATTTTTTTATTTACTTAAAAAAATTTCTATTTTAAAATCAAATAACTTAAAAAGTGATGAAATAGTACTGTCACTGTCTTTGCGCTCAGATAAAACTGATCATGTTTTTTTTATACCCTCCACCACCATCAGTGGTGATAGAGGGTATATATAAGTTTGTCATTCCGTGTGTAACACCAAGAAATATTCATCTGAGACCCAACAAAGTATATATATTCTGGGTCCTTATGAAATTCTAAGTCGATTTAGCTATGTCCGTCTGTCCGTCCGTCCGTCTGTCTGTCTGTGTAAAACACGCTCACGTTAAAACGAAGCAATATAATTTAACCAAATTCACCCAAAATATTCATTATTATCCGGAACAGTTTGGTGTTGAAAATGAGCAAAATCGGTTCACATCGGGAAAAGTTATAAATCAAAATTTAAAACAACTCCGAAAAAATAAGCATTTTTTACACATTCTGATGTTATTTTCTCGAAAACTATGCAAGGTAATTTCATGAAAAATACATCCGTTTCTACACAAGATCCTGATTCCTGCTGAAAATTGCCAGAATCGGCCCTTAATTTCATATACCTCCCATACAAAAAAGCATATTCCCGGAAAATGAGTTTTTTGTTAATAACTTCCGTCAGAATGCTGATATCTTCACAAAATTTTACAAATTAAAATCTTATGTCAATAGAATTCATTGAGAGAAAAAATTTTCTGGATCGGTCCATAATTGGACATAGCTCCCATACAAGGTCCCCTTCCGAAAATCACTTAAACGCGCATAACTCATTTCTAAATTAAGATATCCATATAAAATTTGGTACAAGTATTGCTCTCACATACAGAAATATTATTATGCAATTTTTTTGCGATCGGTCCATAATTGGTCATAGCTCCCATACTAGGACCCTTCCCGAAAATCACTTAAACGCGCATAACTCATTACTAAATTAAGATATGCATATAAAATTTGGAATAGGTATTGCTCATATGCACAGAAATATTACTAGGAAATTTTTTTCCGATCGGTCCATAATTGGTCATAGCTCCCATACAAGGTCCCTTCCCGACAATTACTTAAACGCACATAACTCATTACTAAATCAAGATATCCATATAAAATTTGGTACAATTATTGATCTCGCATACAGAAATATTGCTATGAAATTTTTTTCCGATCGGTCCATAATTGGTCATAGCTCCCATACAAGGTCCCCTCCCGAAAATCACTTAAACGCACATAACTCATTAGTTAATCAAGATATCCATATAAAATTTGGTACAAGTATTGCTCACATATACAGAAATATTATTATGGAAGTTTTTTCCGATCGGTCCATAATTGGTCATAGCTCCCATATTAGGTCCCCTCCCGAAAATCACTTAAACGCACATAACTCATTACAAAATATTGATATCCATACATTTAGCACAAATATTGCTCTTATATACTATAAAATTGTTTTGCATATTTGGTCATAGCTCTCATACTAGGTCCCTTCCAGAAAATCACTTAAATGCACAATATTCACTGCCAAATAATGATATAGATACAGAATTTTGAAATTTTGTCTTTATATACATAATTGATCATAGCCCCCATACAAGGTCCTTTTACGAAAATCTCTTAAACGCACATTACTTATTACCAAATAAAGCTATTGATACAAAATTTGGCACAAATAGTAGTTTGGTATACAAAAATTCTATTTCAAGATTTTTTCACGATCGGTCCATAACATGGGTGCGGTCGGTCCCATGCAAGTGTCGCTTCAAAAAATCACTTGAACACACATTACTTATTACTAAATTACGATATAGATACAAAATTTGACTGAAATATAGCTTTTATGTACAGAAATTTTGCTTAAAGAATATTTTACGATCGGTCTATAATTGGTCATATCTCCCATACTAGGTCCTGCCCCTAAAAGCAATTTAACCGTATTTAACTAGTTGCATTATCAATTTGTGTAGAACAAAATTATATATATGTATGTATTTTGAAAATCCTTAAATCTTTCACACACATGCACATTATTAAATATCGTTAAAGCATATATTAGGGCGCTATAAAAATATAAAAGAAAATGGGGTTTGTAATGTTCAATAAATCTTGTAATTGTAACAGATTTAAGCTGTTTTAATCTTGGGGTTTTTCTATTTAAGACATGAGAAAACTTATTTCTACAAACATTTGATCAATTAAATAAGTATTAATATAAAAGTAGCTGGTGGAGGGTATTTAAGATTCGGCTCAGCCAAATACAGCACTCTAACTTGTCTTTTTCTCTTCACATTCAATTTTTAAGTTTTTTTCAAGTGTTTCCTCTCTTGTTTACTCGAGGGACAGTTAAGTGACGACTGTCTTCGCTCTAGATTACGAGGAGTACATTCTTGACAAATGACCAAAAACTTTCAAATAGGGTACAACTAGATGGTTAAACTTTAGTGGAAAATGATAATAGTGTCTCCAATAGATGTGCAAAATATCTACATTCTGAAGTACAATGGAAAAAAACTATTTTCAAGTGTCCCCTCACTCGTTTACCTAGGGTACAGTAAAGTGACGATTCGCTCTCGTTTTCGAAGAGTAGGTTGGTGACGAATAACCCATTATATAGAAATTAGGGTCAACCATTGTTACACATTAGTGTAAATGACTGTCTTTTACGTATGCATTAACTCTTTGTCGAACTGCTGGGCTTCTATCTATAATCTATAAATATATATAAAAATGAATGCGTGTTCGTCACTCTACAGTCCACAATGAGGCTGCGGTGGTTATTGTTATATACAATACCACAACAATTTAAAAAATAAATCATATAGTAACCCAGCAAAAAATTATCAGAAAATGTAAGCGATAAAATTGGGTAGAAGCAATACAATGCTTACTTAATTAAAAAAAAAGCTTCCAAAATGCAATAGAGTAAGGCAGTGGTTTTTTAAAGTTCTGTTATATATTATTAGTATGCTACTTAGAATGCATACTTTATTGATTACTGGATTTTTGTAACCGGCGTTGCTCGGGGTTTTAAGTGGTTTAGAAATATAAAAATTTCGTTGACTTAAATAACATATATAATTTTACTCATTTTGCCCCTCACTAAGAAATTACTTCACAAATTTTTTTTTGCCAATTTATAAAGCTAAAAGATTCCAAATTTATAATTCTAATACTATCTGGTTAGGTAAAACTATAGTATACATATTTAACTTAGGAGAAAGAATAATTCTTGACTTAATGCATAAAGTGCTAATTTTTCCCTAACTTCTTCGTGTTTCAAAACATGGTGAAGGTCTCCTTATGAAGAAAGTCCTTGCAATTTCTTTGTGATCTTATAAAGGTATAAAAGAAATTTCATTGAAATTTCACAGTACCAAAACTACTACCCATACCCTCCTTCTCCATTGAATTATACAAATTTAGGTATTTTGTTTAATATATTTTGTATCATTTCAGATATCGATGTTGTAGAACATTTATTAAGAAAATCACGTCAGAGAGGAACCTTTCCCTCTTCAATGATGTTTTGCAAAAACATTTTTGAAAAACACATTTCTTGAGCGATTACGGAAAAATATTAATAAAAAAATATATATTTCTCAAATTTCATAAAAAATACAAAAAATGTAACAAAGGAACACATAATTAGCCGTTTTTGCCCGTTTAGTTTGAATTTCTTATTCCTGTTTTTCCCTCTAGGGGTGGACTTTCGAATACACATACATATCTCTTAAACTAAAAACTCATTGTCTAAAATATTTTTACTCTAGAACGAACAAAAAATCAGACTTAAAACATAGATGTACAAATTTGTTCTGTTTTTTCGCCTTTTCTCATATTTTGAAACGGAACTTTGCTACATAATACATATTTCAGACACTTTAAAAGCTTAATCAGAAATGTTTTTGCTTGAGTATAGACAATAATTAGTATTTACTCCCAAAACTACGAATTTTGTCCCTTTTTCATCCACATACCTCTTCTTGTCCCTTCTTATCCAAGTTTTGGAAAACAATATATCCTATCACACCATACACCTATATATCTAACTATGATTCAAATTTAAAGAAAAAAATCACGCACGCTACAGATCGCAATTTGCAAGATAATTTGATGAAATTTGGCACATACTCATTCAAGGACGAATCCACAGAATATGGCTTTTGAGCTCATAAATATGTTAAATGTTCTTGTATCACACCAAAAATTGGCAAAACTTAGTTTTATATAAGTTTTAATGACACTGTTGATTTTCGTAATGATCGGTCCTCATTAGATCACATCCCCCATATATAGTCCCCTTCATAAAAGGACTTGATGGTTCAAATTCACTTATAAACACTAATATTACGGCGATATTCTACATAAATAACTTTAATGTAGACATAGGTGGTTAATATGGGATAGGCCCATATAAACCACCCCAATATAACCCTCTTTTAGAAAATCCCTTTTTTGTCAATAAATTGTTAAAATATTTCTGAATTAAGGTAAAAATTAATTTAAACGCTTTATTATTAATCAAAATTTGTATCATAATCTGGTGTAGGGCATCATATGGTCGGCCATGCCCAACAATAAAGTTTTACTTGATTATTTATTTGTTTTATTCAATGAATAACATTGAAGTAGTTTGAATTATCTGAAAATATGCATTTATTTATATCCAGCAAATACAGATTTCCTTTATTTACCCGTTTTTTTCCCTTAATATATAATATATATTTCTAACAAATTAAGTAGGTTAATCTAAAATGCTTATGTTAAGGATAGACAAAATCAGTATTTACTATCAAAAGTACTCATTTTGCACGTTTTTCACACATTTTACCCCCTTTTTTCCCCTCCTAGTCAAAGTTCTGAAAAAAATATAGCCTATAACACTCTCCAAGTATAGATCTAACTATGTTCCAAATTTGAAGATAATCGGTCCTGCCGTTTAGGCGTGATTGACGAACAAACAAACAAATAAACAAACGAACAGACTTACAAAGAGATTTATAATATACTAGCTATACCCAGTGTGCTTCGCTACCCTCATCGTAATGGAATAAAATAAATATTATTGTAAGTGTATATACATATATCTGCAACATCAAAAAGTCCCCTATTTAAATTTATGTTTATATATTCAATATTTTAGAAAACTCAAAAAGTACCAATGAAGTACGAAAAAGTAACAAAAGACCTCTTTTATTTAATTTCATGTTCCTAAGTTCAATATTATATAAAATTAAAAAAGTACCAGTTGAAGAACGAAAAATTACCAAAGGGTCCCCTTTTATAGATTCTCATTAACTCCGGGCTCCACATGGTTAATTTCATGTTATAAAAAACACAAAAAGTACCTTTTGAAGAACGAAAAATTACCAAAAAGTCCTCTTTTATATGTTCTCACTTACTCCGGGCTCTACGTACTTAATTTCATGTTTCTAGGTTCAATATTATAGAAAATTCAAAAAGTACCTTTTGAAGAACGAAAAAGTGCCGAAAAGTCCCCTTTTATAGGTTATCACTTAATCTTGGCTGTACTTGCTTAATTTCATGTTTCTAGGTTCAATATTATAGAAAATTCAAAAAGTACCTTTTGAAGAACGAAAAAGTACCAAAAAGTCCCCTCTTATAGATTCTCATTTACTCCAGGCTCTATATGCTTAATTTCATGCTTCTAGGATCAATATTATAGAAAATTCAAAAAGTACCTTTTGAAGATCGAAAAAGTACCAAAAAGTCCCCTTTTATAGATTCTCATTTACTCCAGGCTCTACATGCTTAATTTCATGCTTCTAGGATCAATATTATAGAAAATTCAAAAAGTACTTTTTGAAGAACGAAAAAGTACCAAAAAGTCCCCTTTTATAGGTCCTCACTTAATTCGGGCTCTACATGTTTAATTTCATGTTTCTAGGTTCAATATTATAGAAAATTCAAAAAGTACCTTTTGAAGAACAAAAAAGTACCAAAAAGTCCCCTTTTATAGTTTCTCACTTAATCCAGGCTCTACATGCATACTTTCATGTTTCTATTTTCAATATTATAGAAAATTCATAAAGTACCTTTTGAAGAACGAAAAAGTACCAAAAAGTCCCCTTTTATAGATTCTCATTTACTACGGGCTCTAAATGCTTATTTTCATGTTTCTAGGTTCAATTTAATAGAAAACTCAAAAAGTACCAGTCGAAGGACGAAAAAGTACCTAAAAGTCCCCTTTTATAGATTCTCATTTACTCCAGGCTCTACATGCTTAATTTCATGCTTCTAGGATCAATATTATAGAAAATTCAAAAAGTACCAGTCGAAAGACGAAAAAGTACCAAAAAGTCCCCTTTTATAGATTCTCATTTACTAAGGGCTCTACATGCTTAATTTCATGTTTCTAGGTTAAATTTTATAGAAAACTCAAAAAGTACCAGTCGAAAGACGAAAAAGTACCAAATAGTCCCCTTTTATAGATTCTCATTTAATAAGGGCTCTACATGCTTAATTTTATGTTTCTAGGTTAAATTTTATAGAAAACTCAAAAAGTACCAGTCGAAGGACGAAAAAGTACCAAAAAGTCCCCTTTTATAGATTCTCATTAACTAAGGCCTCCGCATGCTTAATTTCATGTTTCTAGGTTAAATTTTATAGAAAACTCAAAAAGTACCAGTCGAAGGACGAAAAAGTACCAAAAAGTCCCCTTTTATGGATTCTCATTTACTCCGCCCTCTACATGCTTAATTTCATGTTTCTAGGTTAAATTTTATAGAAAACTCAAAAAGTACCAGTCGAAAGACGAAAAAGTACCAAAAAGTCGCTTTTATAGATTCTCATTTACTAAGGGCTCTACATGCTTAATTTCATGTTTCTAGGTTAAATTTTATAGAAAACTCAAAAAGTACCAGTCGAAAGACGAAAAAGTACCAAAAAGTCCCCTTTTATAGATTCTCATTTACTAAGGGCTCTACATGCTTAATTTCATGTTTCTAGGTTAAATTTTATAGAAAACTCAAAAAGTACCAGTCGAAAGACGAAAAAGTACCAAATAGTCCCCTTTTATAGATTCTCATTTACTAAGGGCTCTACATGTTTAATTTCATGTTTCTAGGTTAAATTTTATAGAAAACTCAAAAAGTACCAGTCGAAGGACGAAAAAGTACCAAAAAGTCCCCTTTTATAGATTCTCATTAACTAAGGCCTCCGCATGCTTAATTTCATGTTTCTAGGTTAAATTTTATAGAAAACTCAAAAAGTACCAGTCGAAGGACGAAAAAGTACCAAAAAGTCCCCTATTATAGATTCTCATTTACTCTGGGCTCTACATGCTTAATTTCATGTTTCTAGGTTAAATTTTATAGAAAACTCAAAAAGTACCAGTCGAAGGACGAAAAAGTACCAAAAAGTCCCCTATTATAGATTCTCATTTACTCTGGGCTCTACATGCTTAAATTCATGTTTCTAGGTTAAATTTTATAGAAAACTCAAAAAGTACCAGTCGAAAGACGAAAAAGTTCCAAAAAGTCCCCTTTTATAGATTCTCATTTACTCCGGTCTCTACATGTTTAATTTCATGTTTCTAGGTTCAATATTATAGAAAATTCAAAAAATACCTTTTGAAGAACGAAAAAGTACCAAAAAGTCCCATTTTATAGATTCTCATTTACTCCGAGCTCTACATGCTTAATTTCATGTTTCTAGGTTTAATTTTAAAGAAAACTCAAAAAAGTACCTGTGTAGAACGAAAAAGTAGCGAAAAGTCCCTTTATTATTAATTTCATGTTTCTATTTCAATATCATAGAAAACTCAAAAAGGACCAGTTGGAGAATGAAAAGTACCAAAAATATCACTTGATACCGGGGTTCCAAATAACACCCCATTAGGATATTTAGTGTTTCTAAATTTAAAAATTTTATCTAAATTGGATCATTGTGGTTGAATAAAATCAAATTTCCCGTTTTTACCCCTTTTGGTACTTTTTTCCTCCCCATTAACGAAATAAAAATTCTATTCCAAAAAGTTGCAACATCGTAGTGGGAGCCCGTTATTATGTATTCATATGTATAAGTTAATAAACCAAAAACAATGTTTTATGAAAAAAGTACCAAAAATAGGTACAATTTTAACCCCTTAAACGTCCGAATATCAAAAAAGTACTAAATTCATATTTTTATTTTTTCGTTAAGTTATGAAGGAGTCAAAAATATTTTTTGAATGTGCACTGGTTTAAAAAATACATGGGGTGCGAAAAAAGTACCAAAATACAGTTTTTACCCGTTTATTCCCTAAAGGGGCCGAATTTTAAAAAAGTACCAGACACCTGTCCGTTTATTTTTTAAATGAACGGCGATAATCTTTAAACTGTTTTTGTATCTTTTCTAGTTTAGGAGATATAAGGTTACCGAATTTACCCGTTTTTACCCTTTTTTACCCCCTAAACATTCGAATCTCCAAAAATCCCGTCTTAGTGGATCTATTTGGCGGGAGACCAACCTCCTGTCCAAATTTCAGCTCTTTAGCTTCAACCGTTTAGGCTGTGCGATGATGAATCAGTCAGTCAGTCAGTCAGTAACGTTAGAATTTTATATATATAAGAATATTAGGATATATTAGGATTTATTATGTCGGTGTTGCAGAAAAGTTTTAGAAAATCGATTTTTGGAACTTATTACTAAATCTGGATAAATTTTGATATTTTATCATAATAATCATCTGTGTGTCCATGTTAACCTTGTGTGTCCTTAACCTCATTTGACCTTAGCTCTATAAAAACGTCCTTTCAGAAAATTAAAAATTTATGTGAAGTTCATCACACCCTCCTATATCACATTTTAAATATACTCATATCTTAATCATGACCTATATAATTTCTTACTTTTTTCTTTTCTGTTGTTTAAAAAGAAATTGTTGCTAATTGACAAGTCTAAAGAAGTAACTGTTTATATTGTTTTGGTTGTTTTAATTTTTTTTAAATATTCTTATGAATTAAGAAATATTGAGAGCATGACTTGGTATAATCCAAGAAGAAATAAATCTTAATAAAAAGAGAGTCTGCCTTATATTAGTGCTTCGCGTGTTCATTAAAGTAAGGTAGACGATAGTTTTTTCTTATTAAGTTGAATTAAAGTACAGAATTAATAGAAGAAAACACACCCGATTGTATTAATTATACCCTTCACCTTCGTGAGAAGGGTATATATAAGTTTGTCATTCCGTTTGTAATTTCTATAATATAATTTTCCGACCCTATAAAGTATATATATTCTGGATCCTTATAGATAGCGGAGTCGATTAATCCATGTCCGTCTGTCTGTCTGTTGAAATCAGTTTTTAGAGGACCCCAGATATCGGCGAGATCCGAATCTTCAATAATTCTGTTAGACATGCTTTCGAGAAGATCACTATTTAAAATCAGCAAAATCGGTCCATAAATGACAGAGATATAAGCAAAAATCCGAGACAACCTCTGAAAATTTCATTAAAAAAGACAATTTTTTCATGCTTTGATTAATAAGCAACAACATAACTCATTTCTAAATTAAGATATCCATATAAAATTTGGTACAAGTATTGCTCTCACATACAGAAATATTATTATGCAATTTTTTTGCGATCGGTCCATAATTGGTCATAGCTCCCATACTAGGACCCTTCCCGAAAATCACTTAAACGCGCATAACTCATTACTAAATTAAGATATGCATATAAAATTTGGAATAGGTATTGCTCATATGCACAGAAATATTACTAGGAAATTTTTTTCCGATCGGTCCATAATTGGTCATAGCTCCCATACAAGGTCCCTTCCCGACAATTACTTAAACGCACATAACTCATTACTAAATCAAGATATCCATATAAAATTTGGTACAATTATTGATCTCGCATACAGAAATATTGCTATGAAATTTTTTTCCGATCGGTCCATAATTGGTCATAGCTCCCATACAAGGTCCCCTCCCGAAAATCACTTAAACGCACATAACTCATTAGTTAATCAAGATATCCATATAAAATTTGGTACAAGTATTGCTCACATATACAGAAATATTATTATGGAAGTTTTTTCCGATCGGTCCATAATTGGTCATAGCTCCCATATTAGGTCCCCTCCCGAAAATCACTTAAACGCACATAACTCATTACAAAATATTGATATCCATACATTTAGCACAAATATTGCTCTTATATACTATAAAATTGTTTTGCATATTTGGTCATAGCTCTCATACTAGGTCCCTTCCAGAAAATCACTTAAATGCACAATATTCACTGCCAAATAATGATATAGATACAGAATTTTGAAATTTTGTCTTTATATACATAATTGATCATAGCCCCCATACAAGGTCCTTTTACGAAAATCTCTTAAACGCACATTACTTATTACCAAATAAAGCTATTGATACAAAATTTGGCACAAATAGTAGTTTGGTATACAAAAATTCTATTTCAAGATTTTTTCACGATCGGTCCATAACATGGGTGCGGTCGGTCCCATGCAAGTGTCGCTTCAAAAAATCACTTGAACACACATTACTTATTACTAAATTACGATATAGATACAAAATTTGACTGAAATATAGCTTTTATGTACAGAAATTTTGCTTAAAGAATATTTTACGATCGGTCTATAATTGGTCATATCTCCCATACTAGGTCCTGCCCCTAAAAGCAATTTAACCGTATTTAACTAGTTGCATTATCAATTTGTGTAGAACAAAATTATATATATGTATGTATTTTGAAAATCCTTAAATCTTTCACACACATGCACATTATTAAATATCGTTAAAGCATATATTAGGGCGCTATAAAAATATAAAAGAAAATGGGGTTTGTAATGTTCAATAAATCTTGTAATTGTAACAGATTTAAGCTGTTTTAATCTTGGGGTTTTTCTATTTAAGACATGAGAAAACTTATTTCTACAAACATTTGATCAATTAAATAAGTATTAATATAAAAGTAGCTGGTGGAGGGTATTTAAGATTCGGCTCAGCCAAATACAGCACTCTAACTTGTCTTTTTCTCTTCACATTCAATTTTTAAGTTTTTTCAAGTGTTTCCTCTCTTGTTTACTCGAGGGACAGTTAAGTGACGACTGTCTTCGCTCTAGATTACGAGGAGTACATTCTTGACAAATGACCAAAAACTTTCAAATAGGGTACAACTAGATGGTTAAACTTTAGTGGAAAATGATAATAGTGTCTCCAATAGATGTGCAAAATATCTACATTCTGAAGTACAATGGAAAAAAACTATTTTCAAGTGTCCCCTCACTCGTTTACCTAGGGTACAGTAAAGTGACGATTCGCTCTCGTTTTCGAAGAGTAGGTTGGTGACGAATAACCCATTATATAGAAATTAGGGTCAACCATTGTTACACATTAGTGTAAATGACTGTCTTTTACGTATGCATTAACTCTTTGTCGAACTGCTGGGCTTCTATCTATAATCTATAAATATATATAAAAATGAATGCGTGTTCGTCACTCTACAGTCCACAATGAGGCTGCGGTGGTTATTGTTATATACAATACCACAACAATTTAAAAAATAAATCATATAGTAACCCAGCAAAAAATTATCAGAAAATGTAAGCGATAAAATTGGGTAGAAGCAATACAATGCTTACTTAATTAAAAAAAAAGCTTCCAAAATGCAATAGAGTAAGGCAGTGGTTTTTTAAAGTTCTGTTATATATTATTAGTATGCTACTTAGAATGCATACTTTATTGATTACTGGATTTTTGTAACCGGCGTTGCTCGGGGTTTTAAGTGGTTTAGAAATATAAAAATTTCGTTGACTTAAATAACATATATAATTTTACTCATTTTGCCCCTCACTAAGAAATTACTTCACAAATTTTTTTTTGCCAATTTATAAAGCTAAAAGATTCCAAATTTATAATTCTAATACTATCTGGTTAGGTAAAACTATAGTATACATATTTAACTTAGGAGAAAGAATAATTCTTGACTTAATGCATAAAGTGCTAATTTTTCCCTAACTTCTTCGTGTTTCAAAACATGGTGAAGGTCTCCTTATGAAGAAAGTCCTTGCAATTTCTTTGTGATCTTATAAAGGTATAAAAGAAATTTCATTGAAATTTCACAGTACCAAAACTACTACCCATACCCTCCTTCTCCATTGAATTATACAAATTTAGGTATTTTGTTTAATATATTTTGTATCATTTCAGATATCGATGTGTAGAACATTTATTAAGAAAATCACGTCAGAGAGGAACCTTTCCCTCTTCAATGATGTTTTGCAAAAACATTTTTGAAAAACACATTTCTTGACCGATTACGGAAAAATATTAATAAAAAATATATATTTCTCAAATTTCATAAAAAATACAAAAAATGTAACAAAGGAAACACATAATTAGCCGTTTTTGCCCGTTTAGTTTGAATTTCTTATTCCTGTTTTTCCCTCTAGGGGTGGACTTTCGAATACACATACATATCTCTTAAACTAAAAACTCATTGTCTAAAATATTTTTACTCTAGAACGAACAAAAAATCAGACTTAAAACATAGATGTACAAATTTGTTCTGTTTTTTTCGCCTTTTCTCATATTTTGAAACGGAACTTTGCTACATAATACATATTCAGACACTTTAAAAGCTTAATCAGAAATGTTTTTGCTTGAGTATAGACAATAATTAGTATTTACTCCCAAAACTACGAATTTTGTCCCTTTTTCATCCACATACCTCTTCTTGTCCCTTCTTATCCAAGTTTTGGAAAACAATATATCCTATCACACCATACACCTATATATCTAACTATGATTCAAATTTAAAGAAAAAAATCACGCACGCTACAGATCGCAATTTGCAAGATAATTTGATGAAATTTGGCACATACTCATTCAAGGACGAATCCACAGAATATGGCTTTTGAGCTCATAAATATGTTAAATGTTCTTGTATCACACCAAAAATTGGCAAAACTTAGTTTTATATAAGTTTTAATGACACTGTTGATTTTCGTAATGATCGGTCCTCATTAGATCACATCCCCCATATATAGTCCCCTTCATAAAAGGACTTGATGGTTCAAATTCACTTATAAACACTATATTACGGCGATATTCTACATAAATAACTTTAATGTAGACATAGGTGGTTAATATGGGATAGGCCCATATAAACCACCCCAATATAACCCTCTTTAGAAAATCCCTTTTTTGTCAATAAATTGTTAAAATATTTCTGAATTAAGGTAAAAATTAATTTAAAACGCTTTATTATTAATCAAAATTTGTATCATAATCTGGTGTAGGGCATCATATGGTCTGCCATGCCCAACAATAAAGTTTTACTTGATTATTTATTTGTTTTATTCAATGAATAACATTGAAGTAGTTTGAATTATCTGAAAATATGCATTTATTTATATCCAGCAAATACAGATTTCCTTTATTTACCCGTTTTTTTCCCTTAATATATAATATATATTTCTAACAAATTAAGTAGGTTAATCTAAAATGCTTATGTTAAGGATAGACAAAATCAGTATTTACTATCAAAAGTACTCATTTTGCACGTTTTTTCACACATTTTACCCCCTTTTTTCCCCTCCTAGTCAAAGTTCTGAAAAAAATATAGCCTATAACACTCTCCAAGTATAGATCTAACTATGTTCCAAATTTGAAGATAATCGGTCCTGCCGTTTAGGCGTGATTGACGAACAAACAAACAAATAAACAAACGAACAGACTTACAAAGAGATTTATAATATACTAGCTATACCCAGTGTGCTTCGCTACCCTCATCGTAATGGAATAAAATAAATATTATTGTAAGTGTATATACATATATCTGCAACACTCAAAAAGTCCCCTATTTAAAATTTATGTTTATATATTCAATATTTTAGAAAACTCAAAAGTACCAATGAAGTACGAAAAAGTAACAAAAGACCTCTTTTATTTAATTTCATGTTCCTAAGTTCAATATTATATAAAATTAAAAAAAGTACCAGTTGAAGAACGAAAAATTACCAAAGGGTCCCCTTTTATAGATTCTCATTAACTCCGGGCTCCACATGGTTAATTTCATGTTATAAAAAACACAAAAAGTACCTTTTGAAGAACGAAAAATTACCAAAAAGTCCTCTTTTATATGTTCTCACTTACTCCGGGCTCTACGTACTTAATTTCATGTTTCTAGGTTCAATATTATAGAAAATTCAAAAAGTACCTTTTGAAGAACGAAAAAGTGCCGAAAAAGTCCCCTTTTTATAGGTTATCACTTAATCTTGGCTTGTACTTGCTTAATTTCATGTTTCTAGGTTCAATATTATAGAAAATTCAAAAGTACCTTTTGAAGAACGAAAAAGTACCAAAAAGTCCCCTCTTATAGATTCTCATTTACTCCAGGCTCTATATGCTTAATTTCATGCTTCTAGGATCAATATTATAGAAAATTCAAAAGTACCTTTTGAAGATCGAAAAAGTACCAAAAAGTCCCCTTTTATAGAGTCTCATTACTCCAGGCTCTACATGCTTAATTTCATGCTTCTAGGATCAATATTATAGAAAATTCAAAAAGTACTTTTTGAAGAACGAAAAAGTACCAAAAAGTCCCCTTTTATAGGTCCTCACTTAATTCGGGCTCTACATGTTTAATTTCATGTTTCTAGGTTCAATATTATAGAAAATTCAAAAAGTACCTTTTGAAGAACAAAAAAGTACCAAAAAGTCCCCTTTTATAGTTTCTCACTTAATCCAGGCTCTACATGCATACTTTCATGTTTCTATTTTCAATATTATAGAAAATTCATAAAGTACCTTTTGAAGAACGAAAAAGTACCAAAAAGTCCCCTTTTATAGATTCTCATTTACTACGGGCTCTAAATGCTTATTTTCATGTTTCTAGGTTCAATTTAATAGAAAACTCAAAAAGTACCAGTCGAAGGACGAAAAAGTACCTAAAAGTCCCCTTTTATAGATTCTCATTTACTCCAGGCTCTACATGCTTAATTTCATGCTTCTAGGATCAATATTATAGAAAATTCAAAAAGTACCAGTCGAAAGACGAAAAAGTACCAAAAAGTCCCCTTTTATAGATTCTCATTTACTAAGGGCTCTACATGCTTAATTTCATGTTTCTAGGTTAAATTTTATAGAAAACTCAAAAGTACCAGTCGAAAGACGAAAAAGTACCAAATAGTCCCCTTTTATAGATTCTCATTTAATAAGGGCTCTACATGCTTAATTTTATGTTTCTAGGTTAAATTTTATAGAAAACTCAAAAAGTACCAGTCGAAGGACGAAAAAGTACCAAAAAGTCCCCTTTTATAGATTCTCATTAACTAAGGCCTCCGCATGCTTAATTTCATGTTTCTAGGTTAAATTTTATAGAAAACTCAAAAAGTACCAGTCGAAGGACGAAAAAGTACCAAAAAGTCCCCTTTTATGGATTCTCATTTACTCCGGCCCTCTACATGCTTAATTTCATGTTTCTAGGTTAAATTTATAGAAAACTCAAAAGTACCAGTCGAAAGACGAAAAAGTACCAAAAAGTCGCTTTTATAGATTCTCATTTACTAAGGGCTCTACATGCTTAATTTCATGTTTCTAGGTTAAATTTTATAGAAAACTCAAAAAGTACCAGTCGAAAGACGAAAAAGTACCAAAAAGTCCCCTTTTATAGATTCTCATTTACTAAGGGCTCTACATGCTTAATTTCATGTTTCTAGGTTAAATTTTATAGAAAACTCAAAAGTACCAGTCGAAAGACGAAAAAGTACCAAATAGTCCCCTTTTATAGATTCTCATTTACTAAGGGCTCTACATGTTTAATTTCATGTTTCTAGGTTAAATTTTATAGAAAACTCAAAAGTACCAGTCGAAGGACGAAAAAGTACCAAAAAGTCCCCTTTTATAGATTCTCATTAACTAAGGCCTCCGCATGCTTAATTTCATGTTTCTAGGTTAAATTTTATAGAAAACTCAAAAAGTACCAGTCGAAGGACGAAAAGTACCAAAAAGTCCCCTATTATAGATTCTCATTTACTCTGGGCTCTACATGCTTAATTTCATGTTTCTAGGTTAAATTTTATAGAAAACTCAAAAAGTACCAGTCGAAGGACGAAAAAGTACCAAAAAGTCCCCTATTATAGATTCTCATTTACTCTGGGCTCTACATGCTTAAATTCATGTTTCTAGGTTAAATTTTATAGAAAACTCAAAAAGTACCAGTCGAAAGACGAAAAAGTTCCAAAAAGTCCCCTTTTATAGATTCTCATTTACTCCGGTCTCTACATGTTTAATTTCATGTTTCTAGGTTCAATATTATAGAAAATTCAAAAAATACCTTTTGAAGAACGAAAAAGTACCAAAAAGTCCCATTTTATAGATTCTCATTTACTCCGAGCTCTACATGCTTAATTTCATGTTTCTAGGTTTAATTTTAAAGAAAACTCAAAAAAGTACCTGTGTAGAACGAAAAAGTAGCGAAAAGTCCCTTTATTATTAATTTCATGTTTCTATTTCAATATCATAGAAAACTCAAAAGGACCAGTTGGAGAATGAAAAGTACCAAAAATATCACTTGATACCGGGGTTCCAAATAACACCCCATTAGGATATTTAGTGTTTCTAAATTTAAAAATTTTATCTAAATTGGATCATTGTGGTTGAATAAAATCAAATTTCCCGTTTTTACCCCTTTTGGTACTTTTTTCCTCCCCATTAACGAAATAAAAATTCTATTCCAAAAAGTTGCAACATCGTAGTGGGAGCCCGTTATTATGTATTCATATGTATAAGTTAATAAACCAAAAACAATGTTTTATGAAAAAAGTACCAAAAATAGGTACAATTTTAACCCCTTAAACGTCCGAATATCAAAAAAGTACTAAATTCATATTTTTATTTTTTCGTTAAGTTATGAAGGAGTCAAAAATATTTTTTGAATGTGCACTGGTTTAAAAAATACATGGGGTGCGAAAAAAGTACCAAAATACAGTTTTTACCCGTTTATTCCCTAAAGGGGCCGAATTTTAAAAAAGTACCAGACACCTGTCCGTTTATTTTTTAAATGAACGGCGATAATCTTTAAACTGTTTTTGTATCTTTTCTAGTTTAGGAGATATAAGGTTACCGAATTTACCCGTTTTTACCCTTTTTTACCCCCTAAACATTCGAATCTCCAAAAATCCCGTCTTAGTGGATCTATTTGGCGGGAGACCAACCTCCTGTCCAAATTTCAGCTCTTTAGCTTCAACCGTTTAGGCTGTGCGATGATGAATCAGTCAGTCAGTCAGTCAGTAACGTTAGAATTTTATATATATAAGAATATTAGGATATATTAGGATTTATTATGTCGGTGTTGCAGAAAAGTTTTAGAAAATCGATTTTTGGAACTTATTACTAAATCTGGATAAATTTTGATATTTTATCATAATAATCATCTGTGTGTCCATGTTAACCTTGTGTGTCCTTAACCTCATTTGACCTTAGCTCTATAAAAACGTCCTTTCAGAAAATTAAAAATTTATGTGAAGTTCATCACACCCTCCTATATCACATTTTAAATATACTCATATCTTAATCATGACCTATATAATTTCTTACTTTTTTCTTTTCTGTTGTTTTAAAAAGAAATTGTTGCTAATTGACAAGTCTAAAGAAGTAACTGTTTATATTGTTTTGGTTGTTTTAATTTTTTTTAAATATTCTTATGAATTAAGAAATATTGAGAGCATGACTTGGTATAATCCAAGAAGAAATAAATCTTAATAAAAAGAGAGTCTGCCTTATATTAGTGCTTCGCGTGTTCATTAAAGTAAGGTAGACGATAGTTTTTTCTTATTAAGTTGAATTAAAGTACAGAATTAATAGAAGAAAACACACCCGATTGTATTAATTATACCCTTCACCTTCGTGAGAAGGGTATATATAAGTTTGTCATTCCGTTTGTAATTTCTATAATATAATTTTCCGACCCTATAAAGTATATATATTCTGGATCCTTATAGATAGCGGAGTCGATTAATCCATGTCCGTCTGTCTGTCTGTTGAAATCAGTTTTTAGAGGACCCCAGATATCGGCGAGATCCGAATCTTCAATAATTCTGTTAGACATGCTTTCGAGAAGATCACTATTTAAAATCAGCAAAATCGGTCCATAAATGACAGAGATATAAGCAAAAATCCGAGACAACCTCTGAAAATTTCATTAAAAAAGACAATTTTTTCATGCTTTGATTAATAAGCAACAACATAACTCATTTCTAAATTAAGATATCCATATAAAATTTGGTACAAGTATTGCTCTCACATACAGAAATATTATTATGCAATTTTTTTGCGATCGGTCCATAATTGGTCATAGCTCCCATACTAGGACCCTTCCCGAAAATCACTTAAACGCGCATAACTCATTACTAAATTAAGATATGCATATAAAATTTGGAATAGGTATTGCTCATATGCACAGAAATATTACTAGGAAATTTTTTTCCGATCGGTCCATAATTGGTCATAGCTCCCATACAAGGTCCCTTCCCGACAATTACTTAAACGCACATAACTCATTACTAAATCAAGATATCCATATAAAATTTGGTACAATTATTGATCTCGCATACAGAAATATTGCTATGAAATTTTTTTCCGATCGGTCCATAATTGGTCATAGCTCCCATACAAGGTCCCCTCCCGAAAATCACTTAAACGCACATAACTCATTAGTTAATCAAGATATCCATATAAAATTTGGTACAAGTATTGCTCACATATACAGAAATATTATTATGGAAGTTTTTTCCGATCGGTCCATAATTGGTCATAGCTCCCATATTAGGTCCCCTCCCGAAAATCACTTAAACGCACATAACTCATTACAAAATATTGATATCCATACATTTAGCACAAATATTGCTCTTATATACTATAAAATTGTTTTGCATATTTGGTCATAGCTCTCATACTAGGTCCCTTCCAGAAAATCACTTAAATGCACAATATTCACTGCCAAATAATGATATAGATACAGAATTTTGAAATTTTGTCTTTATATACATAATTGATCATAGCCCCCATACAAGGTCCTTTTACGAAAATCTCTTAAACGCACATTACTTATTACCAAATAAAGCTATTGATACAAAATTTGGCACAAATAGTAGTTTGGTATACAAAAATTCTATTTCAAGATTTTTTCACGATCGGTCCATAACATGGGTGCGGTCGGTCCCATGCAAGTGTCGCTTCAAAAAATCACTTGAACACACATTACTTATTACTAAATTACGATATAGATACAAAATTTGACTGAAATATAGCTTTTATGTACAGAAATTTTGCTTAAAGAATATTTTACGATCGGTCTATAATTGGTCATATCTCCCATACTAGGTCCTGCCCCTAAAAGCAATTTAACCGTATTTAACTAGTTGCATTATCAATTTGTGTAGAACAAAATTATATATATGTATGTATTTTGAAAATCCTTAAATCTTTCACACACATGCACATTATTAAATATCGTTAAAGCATATATTAGGGCGCTATAAAAATATAAAAGAAAATGGGGTTTGTAATGTTCAATAAATCTTGTAATTGTAACAGATTTAAGCTGTTTTAATCTTGGGGTTTTTCTATTTAAGACATGAGAAAACTTATTTCTACAAACATTTGATCAATTAAATAAGTATTAATATAAAAGTAGCTGGTGGAGGGTATTTAAGATTCGGCTCAGCCAAATACAGCACTCTAACTTGTCTTTTTCTCTTCACATTCAATTTTTAAGTTTTTTTCAAGTGTTTCCTCTCTTGTTTACTCGAGGGACAGTTAAGTGACGACTGTCTTCGCTCTAGATTACGAGGAGTACATTCTTGACAAATGACCAAAAACTTTCAAATAGGGTACAACTAGATGGTTAAACTTTAGTGGAAAATGATAATAGTGTCTCCAATAGATGTGCAAAATATCTACATTCTGAAGTACAATGGAAAAAAAACTATTTTCAAGTGTCCCCTCACTCGTTTACCTAGGGTACAGTAAAGTGACGATTCGCTCTCGTTTTCGAAGAGTAGGTTGGTGACGAATAACCCATTATATAGAAATTAGGGTCAACCATTGTTACACATTAGTGTAAATGACTGTCTTTTACGTATGCATTAACTCTTTGTCGAACTGCTGGGCTTCTATCTATAATCTATAAATATATATAAAAATGAATGCGTGTTCGTCACTCTACAGTCCACAATGAGGCTGCGGTGGTTATTGTTATATACAATACCACAACAATTTAAAAAATAAATCATATAGTAACCCAGCAAAAAATTATCAGAAAATGTAAGCGATAAAATTGGGTAGAAGCAATACAATGCTTACTTAATTAAAAAAAAAGCTTCCAAAATGCAATAGAGTAAGGCAGTGGTTTTTTAAAGTTCTGTTATATATTATTAGTATGCTACTTAGAATGCATACTTTATTGATTACTGGATTTTTGTAACCGGCGTTGCTCGGGGTTTTAAGTGGTTTAGAAATATAAAAATTTCGTTGACTTAAATAACATATATAATTTTACTCATTTTGCCCCTCACTAAGAAATTACTTCACAAATTTTTTTTTGCCAATTTATAAAGCTAAAAGATTCCAAATTTATAATTCTAATACTATCTGGTTAGGTAAAACTATAGTATACATATTTAACTTAGGAGAAAGAATAATTCTTGACTTAATGCATAAAGTGCTAATTTTTCCCTAACTTCTTCGTGTTTCAAAACATGGTGAAGGTCTCCTTATGAAGAAAGTCCTTGCAATTTCTTTGTGATCTTATAAAGGTATAAAAGAAATTTCATTGAAATTTCACAGTACCAAAACTACTACCCATACCCTCCTTCTCCATTGAATTATACAAATTTAGGTATTTTGTTTAATATATTTTGTATCATTTCAGATATCGATGTTGTAGAACATTTATTAAGAAAATCACGTCAGAGAGGAACCTTTCCCTCTTCAATGATGTTTTGCAAAAACATTTTTGAAAAACACATTTCTTGACCGATTACGGAAAAATATTAATAAAAAAATATATATTTCTCAAATTTCATAAAAAATACAAAAAATGTAACAAAGGAACACATAATTAGCCGTTTTTGCCCGTTTAGTTTGAATTTCTTATTCCTGTTTTTCCCTCTAGGGGTGGACTTTCGAATACACATACATATCTCTTAAACTAAAAACTCATTGTCTAAAATATTTTTACTCTAGAACGAACAAAAAATCAGACTTAAAACATAGATGTACAAATTTGTTCTGTTTTTTCGCCTTTTCTCATATTTTGAAACGGAACTTTGCTACATAATACATATTTCAGACACTTTAAAAGCTTAATCAGAAATGTTTTTGCTTGAGTATAGACAATAATTAGTATTTACTCCCAAAACTACGAATTTTGTCCCTTTTTCATCCACATACCTCTTCTTGTCCCTTCTTATCCAAGTTTTGGAAAACAATATATCCTATCACACCATACACCTATATATCTAACTATGATTCAAATTTAAAGAAAAAAATCACGCACGCTACAGATCGCAATTTGCAAGATAATTTGATGAAATTTGGCACATACTCATTCAAGGACGAATCCACAGAATATGGCTTTTGAGCTCATAAATATGTTAAATGTTCTTGTATCACACCAAAAATTGGCAAAACTTAGTTTTATATAAGTTTTAATGACACTGTTGATTTTCGTAATGATCGGTCCTCATTAGATCACATCCCCCATATATAGTCCCCTTCATAAAAGGACTTGATGGTTCAAATTCACTTATAAACACTAATATTACGGCGATATTCTACATAAATAACTTTAATGTAGACATAGGTGGTTAATATGGGATAGGCCCATATAAACCACCCCAATATAACCCTCTTTTAGAAAATCCCTTTTTTGTCAATAAATTGTTAAAATATTTCTGAATTAAGGTAAAAATTAATTTAAACGCTTTATTATTAATCAAAATTTGTATCATAATCTGGTGTAGGGCATCATATGGTCGGCCATGCCCAACAATAAAGTTTTACTTGATTATTTATTTGTTTTATTCAATGAATAACATTGAAGTAGTTTGAATTATCTGAAAATATGCATTTATTTATATCCAGCAAATACAGATTTCCTTTATTTACCCGTTTTTTTCCCTTAATATATAATATATATTTCTAACAAATTAAGTAGGTTAATCTAAAATGCTTATGTTAAGGATAGACAAAATCAGTATTTACTATCAAAAGTACTCATTTTGCACGTTTTTCACACATTTTACCCCCTTTTTTCCCCTCCTAGTCAAAGTTCTGAAAAAAATATAGCCTATAACACTCTCCAAGTATAGATCTAACTATGTTCCAAATTTGAAGATAATCGGTCCTGCCGTTTAGGCGTGATTGACGAACAAACAAACAAATAAACAAACGAACAGACTTACAAAGAGATTTATAATATACTAGCTATACCCAGTGTGCTTCGCTACCCTCATCGTAATGGAATAAAATAAATATTATTGTAAGTGTATATACATATATCTGCAACATCAAAAAGTCCCCTATTTAAATTTATGTTTATATATTCAATATTTTAGAAAACTCAAAAAGTACCAATGAAGTACGAAAAAGTAACAAAAGACCTCTTTTATTTAATTTCATGTTCCTAAGTTCAATATTATATAAAATTAAAAAAGTACCAGTTGAAGAACGAAAAATTACCAAAGGGTCCCCTTTTATAGATTCTCATTAACTCCGGGCTCCACATGGTTAATTTCATGTTATAAAAAACACAAAAAGTACCTTTTGAAGAACGAAAAATTACCAAAAAGTCCTCTTTTATATGTTCTCACTTACTCCGGGCTCTACGTACTTAATTTCATGTTTCTAGGTTCAATATTATAGAAAATTCAAAAAGTACCTTTTGAAGAACGAAAAAGTGCCGAAAAGTCCCCTTTTATAGGTTATCACTTAATCTTGGCTGTACTTGCTTAATTTCATGTTTCTAGGTTCAATATTATAGAAAATTCAAAAAGTACCTTTTGAAGAACGAAAAAGTACCAAAAAGTCCCCTCTTATAGATTCTCATTTACTCCAGGCTCTATATGCTTAATTTCATGCTTCTAGGATCAATATTATAGAAAATTCAAAAAGTACCTTTTGAAGATCGAAAAAGTACCAAAAAGTCCCATTTTATAGATTCTCATTTACTCCAGGCTCTACATGCTTAATTTCATGCTTCTAGGATCAATATTATAGAAAATTCAAAAAGTACTTTTTGAAGAACGAAAAAGTACCAAAAAGTCCCCTTTTATAGGTCCTCACTTAATTCGGGCTCTACATGTTTAATTTCATGTTTCTAGGTTCAATATTATAGAAAATTCAAAAAGTACCTTTTGAAGAACAAAAAAGTACCAAAAAGTCCCCTTTTATAGTTTCTCACTTAATCCAGGCTCTACATGCATACTTTCATGTTTCTATTTTCAATATTATAGAAAATTCATAAAGTACCTTTTGAAGAACGAAAAAGTACCAAAAAGTCCCCTTTTATAGATTCTCATTTACTACGGGCTCTAAATGCTTATTTTCATGTTTCTAGGTTCAATTTAATAGAAAACTCAAAAAGTACCAGTCGAAGGACGAAAAAGTACCTAAAAGTCCCCTTTTATAGATTCTCATTTACTCCAGGCTCTACATGCTTAATTTCATGCTTCTAGGATCAATATTATAGAAAATTCAAAAAGTACCAGTCGAAAGACGAAAAAGTACCAAAAAGTCCCCTTTTATAGATTCTCATTTACTAAGGGCTCTACATGCTTAATTTCATGTTTCTAGGTTAAATTTTATAGAAAACTCAAAAAGTACCAGTCGAAAGACGAAAAAGTACCAAATAGTCCCCTTTTATAGATTCTCATTTAATAAGGGCTCTACATGCTTAATTTTATGTTTCTAGGTTAAATTTTATAGAAAACTCAAAAAGTACCAGTCGAAGGACGAAAAAGTACCAAAAAGTCCCCTTTTATAGATTCTCATTAACTAAGGCCTCCGCATGCTTAATTTCATGTTTCTAGGTTAAATTTTATAGAAAACTCAAAAAGTACCAGTCGAAGGACGAAAAAGTACCAAAAAGTCCCCTTTTATGGATTCTCATTTACTCCGCCCTCTACATGCTTAATTTCATGTTTCTAGGTTAAATTTTATAGAAAACTCAAAAAGTACCAGTCGAAAGACGAAAAAGTACCAAAAAGTCGCTTTTATAGATTCTCATTTACTAAGGGCTCTACATGCTTAATTTCATGTTTCTAGGTTAAATTTTATAGAAAACTCAAAAAGTACCAGTCGAAAGACGAAAAAGTACCAAAAAGTCCCCTTTTATAGATTCTCATTTACTAAGGGCTCTACATGCTTAATTTCATGTTTCTAGGTTAAATTTTATAGAAAACTCAAAAAGTACCAGTCGAAAGACGAAAAAGTACCAAATAGTCCCCTTTTATAGATTCTCATTTACTAAGGGCTCTACATGTTTAATTTCATGTTTCTAGGTTAAATTTTATAGAAAACTCAAAAGGTACCAGTCGAAGGACGAAAAAGTACCAAAAAGTCCCCTTTTATAGATTCTCATTAACTAAGGCCTCCGCATGCTTAATTTCATGTTTCTAGGTTAAATTTTATAGAAAACTCAAAAAGTACCAGTCGAAGGACGAAAAAGTACCAAAAAGTCCCCTATTATAGATTCTCATTTACTCTGGGCTCTACATGCTTAATTTCATGTTTCTAGGTTAAATTTTATAGAAAACTCAAAAAGTACCAGTCGAAGGACGAAAAAGTACCAAAAAGTCCCCTATTATAGATTCTCATTTACTCTGGGCTCTACATGCTTAAATTCATGTTTCTAGGTTAAATTTTATAGAAAACTCAAAAAGTACCAGTCGAAAGACGAAAAAGTTCCAAAAAGTCCCCTTTTATAGATTCTCATTTACTCCGGTCTCTACATGTTTAATTTCATGTTTCTAGGTTCAATATTATAGAAAATTCAAAAAATACCTTTTGAAGAACGAAAAAGTACCAAAAAGTCCCATTTTATAGATTCTCATTTACTCCGAGCTCTACATGCTTAATTTCATGTTTCTAGGTTTAATTTTAAAGAAAACTCAAAAAAGTACCTGTGTAGAACGAAAAAGTAGCGAAAAGTCCCTTTATTATTAATTTCATGTTTCTATTTCAATATCATAGAAAACTCAAAAAGGACCAGTTGGAGAATGAAAAGTACCAAAAAATATCACTTGATACCGGGGTTCCAAATAACACCCCATTAGGATATTTAGTGTTTCTAAATTTAAAAATTTTATCTAAATTGGATCATTGTGGTTGAATAAAATCAAATTTCCCGTTTTTACCCCTTTTGGTACTTTTTTCCTCCCCATTAACGAAATAAAAATTCTATTCCAAAAAGTTGCAACATCGTAGTGGGAGCCCGTTATTATGTATTCATATGTATAAGTTAATAAACCAAAAACAATGTTTTATGAAAAAAGTACCAAAAATAGGTACAATTTTAACCCCTTAAACGTCCGAATATCAAAAAAGTACTAAATTCATATTTTTATTTTTTCGTTAAGTTATGAAGGAGTCAAAAATATTTTTTGAATGTGCACTGGTTTAAAAAATACATGGGGTGCGAAAAAAGTACCAAAATACAGTTTTTACCCGTTTATTCCCTAAAGGGGCCGAATTTTAAAAAAGTACCAGACACCTGTCCGTTTATTTTTTAAATGAACGGCGATAATCTTTAAACTGTTTTTGTATCTTTTCTAGTTTAGGAGATATAAGGTTACCGAATTTACCCGTTTTTACCCTTTTTTACCCCCTAAACATTCGAATCTCCAAAAATCCCGTCTTAGTGGATCTATTTGGCGGGAGACCAACCTCCTGTCCAAATTTCAGCTCTTTAGCTTCAACCGTTTAGGCTGTGCGATGATGAATCAGTCAGTCAGTCAGTCAGTAACGTTAGAATTTTATATATATAAGAATATTAGGATATATTAGGATTTATTATGTCGGTGTTGCAGAAAAGTTTTAGAAAATCGATTTTTGGAACTTATTACTAAATCTGGATAAATTTTGATATTTTATCATAATAATCATCTGTGTGTCCATGTTAACCTTGTGTGTCCTTAACCTCATTTGACCTTAGCTCTATAAAAACGTCCTTTCAGAAAATTAAAAATTTATGTGAAGTTCATCACACCCTCCTATATCACATTTTAAATATACTCATATCTTAATCATGACCTATATAATTTCTTACTTTTTTCTTTTCTGTTGTTTAAAAAGAAATTGTTGCTAATTGACAAGTCTAAAGAAGTAACTGTTTATATTGTTTTGGTTGTTTTAATTTTTTTTAAATATTCTTATGAATTAAGAAATATTGAGAGCATGACTTGGTATAATCCAAGAAGAAATAAATCTTAATAAAAAGAGAGTCTGCCTTATATTAGTGCTTCGCGTGTTCATTAAAGTAAGGTAGACGATAGTTTTTTCTTATTAAGTTGAATTAAAGTACAGAATTAATAGAAGAAAACACACCCGATTGTATTAATTATACCCTTCACCTTCGTGAGAAGGGTATATATAAGTTTGTCATTCCGTTTGTAATTTCTATAATATAATTTTCCGACCCTATAAAGTATATATATTCTGGATCCTTATAGATAGCGGAGTCGATTAATCCATGTCCGTCTGTCTGTCTGTTGAAATCAGTTTTTAGAGGACCCCAGATATCGGCGAGATCCGAATCTTCAATAATTCTGTTAGACATGCTTTCGAGAAGATCACTATTTAAAATCAGCAAAATCGGTCCATAAATGACAGAGATATAAGCAAAAATCCGAGACAACCTCTGAAAATTTCATTAAAAAAGACAATTTTTTCATGCTTTGATTAATAAGCAACAACAACAACACTGCTTATTCATTGAGTATTTCGTTTCACATGTTTGGATGGCTGTGTGTTTCATTCCCTTCCCTACAAACATTTTCTATTGCGGAAGTTACCTGTGTGAAACTTCCAAACGTGCTAAAAGCTCGCCAGCGATGTTGCGGAAGTATAAGAATTCTTGTCACCAGTCGGGAAGAACTGATGCCGAGCTGGGGAACGTCTAAGAGTAACGTGGAAGATACTTCTGGAAGACCCGCAGAAGAAACTTCTAGATGACTCTTGGAAGTAAGGTATTGCCAAAGACTCTTCTAGATGTAACTAGGAAGTCACTTCTTGAAGTGACTACTTGGTATCATCTAGAAGTGTTCCCATCTTATCTTCTAGAAGATGAGTTTTCTCTTCTTCTAGGAGATGAGTATTCTCGTCTTCTAGAAGATGAGTTTTCTCTTCTTCTATTTGTATACTCACCAAAATAAAATCTATAAAAATAAATCTAAATAAAATGAAATTTTATAGTTTTTATTGAAATAAGTAAAATTAAAATAGTAGAAAATATAATTGATTTAACAAAAAAAGTAATATATGTACATTAGACCGACTCACAAAAAATGGTGCTTGAGTTACCCCCCTCATAATATTCGCTCTTATGTAATATGATGTTACCCAAAATATTTTCGGTTAAGTGTTGTCCATTCGTGAGCTGGACAGTTTTAAAGAAAATATCGTATGGGAACACGATTCTTCATGTTAAATTAAATATTTTAACCCAGCTTCAAAAAATCTTTGTTATGTTTTATAATGATTCCCAAGATATTCCTAGTCTCTCGATGGCCGTTCGTGAGCTGAACCGGTTACAAAAAAGTCCCTTTTTAGTTATTTTGTTTTAAATTATACAACATTTCTTAAACAATATATATAATATGTGGTATCAGTTGAAAGGTTTTTTGAAGACAAGTCTAGTGGTGCGCGTTTTTCTTAGTGAAAAACATAACAATTTTAAATATTTTCAAATATGACAATTATAAGCAGATGGTTATTTATGATTAATACATCGTTGGACGCGGCTTTAAAATACCTTTTAAACGATACCCCGTATTGGATATTTTGTTTCAAAACAAACAAAAATTTTAAAAAAATAATTCCAAAATATCTTTTTTTAATTTGGTCCAGCTCACGAACGGTCATCCCTAGACTTAAAATATTTTGGGAATCATCATAAAACAAAGAAAGGAACATTTTGAGAGGGGTAACAAAAACACGTTTTTGCTTTCCATACAAAGTGGGTCGGTCTAATGTACATATGTATCAAAAATTTAGAATAATTACCTTATAATAAGATAATTTTCAGGAAATCTTTATTAATATTCCAACTGCTGACTGGTATACTTCCAAAAATTGTAAAACGTTGGACTCTAAAATATTTTTGTAATTCTTCATAAATTTTATGATCAATCCATCAAATTGTAAGAGTTATATTTTGGAACGCATTAATCCTTCAACAAAATAAATAAAAATAATGTTATAATTAATATTGAATATACATACTTTTGTATTTATTGAAATTACCTGTTATACTTTAGGAAGCAATAAAATAGGATTCTCTTATGTCCAATACATTTACCACCAAAGTTTAAACTGTCAGATCCATTTTTTACATTTTCTGCAAATAATCGACATTTTTAATGGAACCGCGTGATGAAATAAGACATATATAACTTACCAGATCCCTTTTTTATATTTTAATTCGGTTAGAAGCAAAGTAAATTAATAAAGTAGCGACACGAGTTGTTGTACAACAAACGTCTACAAAAACCACAGGCAATTTGTTTTTGTTCGAAATACTCACTTGTCAAAATTTGTTTACAAAAATGAACCAATAATTAATAGAAAATATGGCATTATTGTTGTACTTTCCAAAAATATGTTGTTATTTATATTAAAAGTCACAGAGTTTTCTTTATTTTTTAAAAATTAGAACATTTTTAAAAATGTTATACACTTAAAATACACTTTTTCACATTAAATACAACAAATTACTCAGAAATTTGTACAAAAGCAAGCGTTAAAATGAAAACAAATATGGCAACATAAACATTTTTGACAAGTAAGTCCACAATTAGCAAGTTTAAAAAAAATAGTCAGCTGTTCAAATGAGTCTACTTTATAAATTTACTTTGGTTAGAAGTATTTTAATAGGGGGTACAATATTAGCTACTACTTTCTAAAAAAAAAAAAAATAATTAAAAATTAATTAATTAATTTATTGTTTTTAATCAATAAAAACATTAACTTTCATGAACATTTTTTAAATAACTTGGAATTAATCCATCTATAAAGATTGGAAATTACTGAGCTATGGATTATTTTTAAAATTATTTACAGTCACTAACACTAATACTGCAATACTATTTTGCTCTCTTCTAATTAAGGAGTTATACACGTTCAAAAACTATCTACTTAGGTTTAATATCTTGGGAACGGCATGCTCAATATTAAGAATATTAGTATCATATGATAGGTCATAGAAAGACCTGGTGTTAATTACTAAAAAAGTACCTATAATTAGAATAATTAAATCCAAAGCTATATGAAAATTAATAAAATTGTATTTATTTAAAAAAGGTGGGCTTAAAAATATCTGATTTCAATATTAAATATCTTATATGGGCAATTTCGTGTCGAGTAACCCAAGTCAAAAAATAATTTATGTATAAAACAGTAGTATTAATTTCAATATAATGATTCCAGATAGCGTTTGAATACTTTAAGTAAAATTTTTAATGTATGTATTTTGTTTTTGTTACGATAATGAAATACAAATAAAATTTTAGCTCAAAGTGATCATACGTAATCTAGAAACAGGACCTAAACGCGCTAATAGTTTAAAAAATATTGAAAGTTAAGATTTAACTCAAATAAATCTAAATAGGTTAAAAATGCAATGTTCATCAAATGAAAGCCGAAACGTACAACTTGAAAAAGTCTTTAAATGCTTATAACTCCTAAACCAATTAAGAGAGATACGAAATTTAATATAAAAACATTTTTAATTAAACATATTAGACTTCGTTTAAAAATAATGGAAATGGAAGCCGTTTAGAGTTGTTAACTTATTCCTAAAATAGTATTTTGATGTAAAATATGACAACTTACTTTTTAATTTTATTTATATAATCCTTGAAGATAATTACTTTTTGGTATATATTTAATAAACTTCGCCAATTAACAAAACCTTCTTAAATGTTTATTAACAGTTGACTTTTAACACAACACTGTCATATTGTTTTTTATTACTTAAGATTCACATTATATTAATTACACTATTTTTCTATGAACATTAAATTCAATAACTCATTTAAGTTTAACAATGAATAATTAAAACTAAACATGACTGGACAAAACGCAAAACATCACTGAACTTAGCTAAATTTCTGCATTATTTATTTTTATTTTTTTCGCGTTCACGCTAAAAAATGGAGTATTTATATTTTTTTGTTTTTGTACTAAACTATGTATTTTGTTTTTGTAAAATGTGCGTTCTCGTCTGACAATCGTCCAGAATCACCCCAGCCACGTCACAAACACTTCTGGACGATTGTCAGACGAGAACGCACATTTTACAAAAACAAAATACATTGATTTCGAATTTTCGTCTTCCAGAAATATACTTTTAAGTTACTTCCGGATGATAGTTAGAAGAGTGCATCCATTTTGCTTAAACAAAAAACCATGACTGTTGAATCTGTTTCATCTGGAAGTATACGTTGTAGTGACTTCTGAATGAGAGTTGGGTGAGAACACACATTTTACAATAACAAAATACATTGTTTTCTAATTTGTATCTTCTTGATTTGTATGTTTATGTCACTTCTGGAAGACAGTTTGAACAGTGTTCACATTAATGTTGTATTTTATTCATCTGGAAATGTGGATTAGTCACTTCTGGACGATTGTCAGACGAGAACACACATTTTACAAAAACAAAATACATTGATTTCCAGTTTTCGCCGTCTGGAAGTATACTTTTAGGTTACTTCCGGATGATAGTAAAAAGAGTACAAAAACAAAATTATATAAATACTCCATTTTTTAGCGTGAACGCAAAAAAATAAAAATAAATAATGCAGAAATGTTGCTAAGTTCAGTGATGTTCAGTTTTAATTATTCATTGTAAAACTTAAATGAGTTATTAAATTTAATATTCATAGAAAAATAGTGTAATTAATATAATGTGAATCTTAAGTAATAAAAAACAATATGACAGTGTTGTGTTAAAAGTCAACTGTTAATAAACATTTAAGAAGGTTTTGTTAATTGGCGAAGTTTATTAAATATATACCAAAAAGTAATTATCTTCAAGGATTATATAAATAAAATTAAAAAGTAAGTTGTCATATTTTACATCAAAATACTATTTTAGGAATAAGTTAACAACTCTAAACGGCTTCCATTTCCATTATTTTTAAACGAAGTCTAATATGTTTAATTAAAAATGTTTTTATATTAAATTTCGTATCTCTCTTAATTGGTTTAGGAGTTATAAGCATTTAAAGACTTTTTCAAGTTGTACGTTTCGGCTTTCATTTGATGAACATTGCATTTTTAACCTATTTAGATTTATTTGAGTTAAATCTTAACTTTCAATATTTTTTAAACTATTTTCGCGTTTAGGTCCTATTTCTAAATTACGTATGATCACTTTGAGCTAAAATTTAATTTGTATTTCATTATCGTAACAAAAAAATACATTCAAATTTTACTTAAAGTATTTAAACGCTAGCTGGAATCATTATATTCAAATTAATACTACTGTTTTACATACATAAATTATTTTTTGACTTGGCTCACTTGACACGAAATTGCCCATATAAGATATTTAATAATAAAACCACCTTTTTTAAATACAATTTTATTAATTTTCATATAGCTTTGGATTTAATTATTCTAATTATAGGTACTTATTTAGTTATTAACACCAGGTCTTTCTATGACCTTTATATGATACTAATATTCTTAAGTTTTTGAAAGTGTATAACTCCTTACTTAGAAGAGAGCAAACAAAAAATAGTATTGTGTAAAAAGCAATATCCCGTTTAGGGTCGTTAAGGTGTTTCTATCGTTAGTGACTGTAAATAATTTTAAAAATAATCCATGACTGAGTAATTTCAGATATTTATAGACGGTTTAATTAACGGTTTATTTAAAAAATTTTCGTGAAAGGTAATGTTTTTATTGATTCAAAACAATAAATAAATTAATTAATTATACCCTACACCACTATAGTGGGGAGGGTATTATATTGGTCCTACAATCACCTTTAAGTATACCGATCGACTCAGAATCACATTTTGAGTCGATTAAGACTCCATGTAAACCTTGTGCGCAAGGTACAGGCCGAATTTTTCAAGATAATTTGATGAAATGTGGACCAAGCATGTTTTTTGGCACAAGGACGAAGCCTATTGAAAATGGTTGAAATCGGTCCATTATTTCACCTAGCCCCCATACAACCGTACCTCCCGATTTGGGCTTTTTATGCCATAATTACGTCAAATATGCTATTATCTCTCTAAAAATTGGCACAAATAAGTTTTATATAAGTATAAATGACACTGCAGATTTTCGTAATGATCGGCCCTTATTTGACCCTAGCCCCCATACGTCTAAAACTGACTGGTAACCATTTGTATCGCAATGAAACTCAACATAATTAACTATTATTTAACAATTTATCCTTTTGACCTATACTCCTATATAAAGCCTCATTTAGAAAATTTGTTTTTTATCAATAAATTGCTTAAATACTTTGGAATTAAGGTAAAATTCAACATAAAAGTTTCTTTGTGAAAAATTTAAATTTTTAAAATATACTCATGGTGTAGGGTATTATATGGTCGGCCATACCCGACTATACTTTCCTACTTGTTTTTAATTATTTTATTTTTTTTAGAAAGCAGTAGCTAATATTGTACCCCCTATTAAAATACTTTTAACCGAACTAAAATATAAAAAAGGGATCTGGTAAGTTATATATGTCTTATTTCATCACGCGGTTCCATTAAAAAGGTCGATTATTTGCAGAAAATGTAAAAAATGGATCTGACCGTTTAAACTTTGGTGGGAAATGTATTGATCATAAGAGAATCCTATTTTTATTGTTTCCTAAAGTATAACAGGTAATTTCAATAAATACAAAAGTATGTTATTCAATATTAATTATATCATTATTTTTGTTTATTTCGTTGAAGGATTAATGCGTTCCAAAATATAACTTACAATTTGATGGATTGATCATAAAATTTACGAAGAACTACAAAAATATTTTAGAGTCCAACGTTTTACAATTTTTGGAAGTATACCAGTCAACAGTTGGAATATTAATACAGATTTCCTGAAAATTATCTTATTATAAGGTAATAATTCAAAATTTTTGATACATATCTACATTAGACCGACACACTCTGTATGGAAATCAAAAACGTGTTTTTGCTACCCCTCTCAAAATTTACCTTGCTTCGTTTTATGATGATTCCCAAAATATTTTAAGTCTAGCGATGACCGTTCGTGAGCTGGACCAAATTAAAAAAAGGTATTTTGGAATTATTTTTTTTTTAAATTTAGTTTGTTTTGAAACAAAATATCCAATACGGGGTATCATTGAAAAGGTATTTTAAAGCAGCGTCCAATGATGTATTAATCATAAAAAACCGTCTGCTTATAATTGTCATATTCCAAAATATTTAAAATTTTTAGGTTTTTCACTAAGAAAAATAAAATGTATCACAATTTTGCATATTAGACTTGGCTTCAAAAAACCTTTCAAATGATACCACATACTGTATATATTGTTTAAGAAATGCTGTATAATTAAAAAAAATAACTAAAAAGGGACTACAAAAAGTAACCGGTTCAGCTCACGAACGGCCATCGTTAGACTAGAAATATTTTGGGAACCATTATAAAACATAACAAAGATTTTTTGAAGATAGGTAAAATATTGATTTTTTTCTTTAAAACTGTCCAGCTCACGAATGGACAACACTTAACCGAAAATATTTTGGGTAACATCGTATTACATAGCAGCGAATATTTTGAGGTGGGTAACTTAAGCACCATTTTTTGTGAGTCGGTTTAATGTACATATATTACTTTTTTTAGTTTAGTTGTTAAATCTATTATTTTTTCTACTATTTTAGTTTCAATTATTTCAATAAAAACTATAAAATTTCATTTTATTTTGATTTATTTTTATAGATTTTATTTTAGTGAGTATACAAATAGAAGAAGAGAAAACTCATCTTCTAGAAGACGAGAATACTCATCTTCCAGAAGAAGAGAATACTCATCTTCTAGAAGAAGAGAATACTCTTCTTCTAGAAGAAGAGAAAAATCATCTTCTAGAAGATAAGATAGGAATATTTCTAGATGATACTAATTAGTCACTTCAAGAAGTGACTTCCTAGTTACATCTACAAGAGTCTTTGGCAATACCTTACTTCCAAGAGTCATCTAGAAGTTTCTTCTGCGGGTCTTCCAGAAGAATTTTCCACGATACTCTTAGACGTTCCCCAGCTCGGCATCAGTTCTTCCCGACTGGTGACAAGAATTCTTATACTTCCGCAACATCGCTGGCGAGCTTTTAGCACGTTTGGAAGTTTCATACGGGTAACTTCCGCAATAGAAAATGTTTGTAGGGTTGGCATGTGTATACATATTGTCTTTGTTTCTTGGTGTATTCAGTTTCGTATGTTTGGATGTCTGTTGGTTTGATTGCGTTGTGTATTTTGTTTTTTTGTGTGTTTCATTGCCTTGTGTATATTGTTTTTGTTTGTTGGTGTACAGTTTCGTATGTTTGATGTCTGTTGGTTTTACTGCCTTGTGTATTTTGTTTTTTGAGTGTTTATTTCGTTTAGCGTTGTTGTTGTTCATTTTGTTTTGCTATTGCTATAATAATGATATAATCGGGAAAATAAATAGGTACATAAATTTAAATTTTATAAAATTTATATTTTTTAAATACACTATGGTGAAGGGTATATAAGATTCGGCACAGCCGAATATAGCACTCTTACTTGTTATACCCTACACCACTTTAGTGGGGAGGGTATATTGGATTTGTGCTGATGTTTGTAACATACAAAAATATTCGTCCTAGACCCACCTTAAAGTATACCAATCGGCTTAGAATCGTTTTCTGTGTCGATTAAGCTATGTCCGTCCGTCCGTCCGTCTGGCTGGCTGGCTGTCCATGTAAACCTTGTGCGCAAGCTACAGGTCGCAATTTTCAAGATAATTGGATGAAATTTGGCACGCACGTTTTATTTGACCCAAGGACGAAGCCTATTGAAAATGGTTAAAATCGGTCCATTATTTCACCTAGCCCCCATAGAACAGAACCCCCCGAAAAGGGCTTCTGAGCTCATAATTATCTTAGATATACAGATATATCGATAAATTATGGCACAACTAAGTTTTATAGAAGTCTTGATAACCCTGCCAAATTTCATAAAGATCAGGCCCCATTTGACCCTAGCTCCCATACAAAGTCCCCTTCAGAAAATTACTTGAATGTCCCAAACTAACTTATAAACACAAATATCCCGATGAAATTCACCACAATAAAATATTATGTAAATATAAATATATTCGCAAAATTTTATCGGGCTTGGTCCATATTTGCCCCTAGCCCCCATATAAGCTTCTTCCAGAAAATTAGTTTTTCATCAATAAATTGCTCAAATGTATCGGAACAAGGGAATATTGAAGATAAATGTTTTATTATGAAAAATAAATCACATTTAATATTCATAACTGGTGTAGGGTATCATATGGTCGGCCACGCCCGACTATACTTTCTTACTTGTTTTTACATATTTTTGCTTCCGCGAAGCACTAACGTAAGGCAGTAGAACCTGTTTTAGCGATCATTTACGAAGAGATTAAAATTATATACATAAGGGTATTTTATGATGCTATAGAAAATGAAAATATACATACATATGTACAGTGTCTCTCATAAGTATTTGAATTTAGGTAAACTATGAAAAGAAACCAAATTTAATAATATATTTTGTGTGGAAAATAAATAAATTAATTTGTTATATTGTCTAGATAGTCTTTAGTTTTGATATCACGCCCCTTAAAACTTGAAAACTTTACATTTACTTAAATTAGTTGTGCTTTTTTTAAAAAAAAGTCCATGAAACTACTTCACAAAAGTATGCGAATTTTTCCTGTATTTCATATTTGATCATATTATACGATACACAAATTTTAGAATCGCATGGTTTTATGTTTAATATTGTTTTAAGGGGTTACTATCAACCGCATGGATATATTTTTGACCCATTTGGTCCACAATTTTGGGGGATTTGTACCCTCTTTTCATGTAATATCATTAAAATGGCGATTTTTGGCTATATTTGTAATGTTTTCACCCTTTTTCCAGAGATAAAACTAAAATTTAATATTGGAATTTAATAGAACCCATAGGGTATCTAAAAATAAAATTTTTTGTTATAAGGATCTGTACTTAAAAGTTCCAAGATGTATTTTTGGTATCGTTTTTCAATTTCTAATTGAATTATCTGGATCATAAGTCCCTTTTTTAACCTCTAGGGGCGATATTTTCCGACAAAGTTGTCTAGTGTATATTGATGTACATATTGGCACTAATGTATTTTAAATTTTCAATATATTATAGCGGTATACAACCCCAAAACATGCCTTAACAAAACGTCATCCTATATAGTAGATTTCAGTTTTTACTACTTGTAACTTTCACGCTTATGTTGCCCGTTACAATAACACTGTAAGTCCTAAATTTTGGTTTTAATTTGATCATAGTAAATAATATTTAAACACATATCAACATTTTTGATGTGATCATAATGATATCGTGCCATGCAGCATGGAGGCCATTGGTATATAAAAATAATGATTTTACTATTTTGAATGGTGCTTCTTCGTGGCATGTTTTGGAGTTGTACACTTCCACAACACATTGAAAACTTAAAATGTATAAAAGCTGATATCTAAAAGAATATATACCAGAAAACTTTCCCGGAAAATAGTTGATCCTAGTATTATAAAAATGGACTTAAGTTCCAATATATTGAATTAACGACAGAAAAATGATCCGAATAATTTATCTTGGAACGTTTAAATACAGATTCTTGTAACAAAAAATATTATTTTTAGATGCCCCAAGGGGTCTTTTAAGTCCCAATATCAAATTTTTGTTTTATCTCTGGAAAAAAGGAGAAAAATTTACAATTATGGCCAAAAATTGCCACTTTAATGATATTACATGAAAACATTGTACAAATTCCACAAAATTGTGGACCAAATGGGCCAAAAATATATCCTTTCCGTGGATAGTAATCCCTTAAAACAATATTACGCATAAAAACCATTTGATTCTGAAATTTGTGTTGCGTATAATATGATCAAATATGAAATACGGGAAAAATTCGTATACTTTTGTGAGGCAATTTCATGGACTTTTTTAAAAAAAGCACAATTAATTTAAAAATTAATAAGTCAATACTAATTTTTCAAGTTTAAAAAGCGTGATATCAAACATAAGGACTATCTAGACAATATAACAAATTAATTTATTTATTTTGCATACAAAATATATTATTAAATTTGGTTTCTTTTTATAGTTTACCCAAATTCGAGTAATTATGAGAGACACTGTATATACAATTCAGTTATTGTTTTGATCTTAAAGCGAGTAGTGCTGATGTGCATTATCAAAAGGGTTTTAATAACGTATAAATAGAATATATTCAATAATGCCTTATATAGGAGCATTAATGAAGCGCAAACATAAAGCACAGATCTAATAAAATATAAAATACATGATATAAGTGCAACTAGTTGCTATTAAATATGCGCTTTTTGCATTCAAAACCTATTGCTTCTAAGTGGCTCATCTCAAATATAAGTCATGTACTTTTAATGCGCACCAGAAAGTGATTTCGGATTTAGTCTCCCTTAAAAAATTGCTTCCACGCAAGCAGTATTTTTTGCTGGGAACTTTTGAAATTATACATATATAAACAAAATAATTTTTCTTTAAAAAATAAAATTATTCTTAAAACTGAAAACAAATAAAATAATTTTTAATTGGTATCAATAACAACAATTGGTGACCCCGAGAATGCTAACGCATACCCCACATAGATCAAGGAGTACTGAGAGAAGCCATTCACTCGATAGACATCAATTCCAGAATCCTCAAGCGCAAAGAAACGAACCAAATCAAGAGAGCCAAAATGGTGCAATAATAAGTAACAGCAGAGAAATTGGTGCATCATCTGTCCACAAATTGCCACCATTTTGGACAAACAACCCCAAATTATGGTTTCTCCAAATAGATTCAATTTTTGCTATCGCAGGCATAACTAGAGATGAAACAAAGTTTCAATATGTTGTTGCCAATATGGATCCTCATATAAGTTAGTACATAAGTCATATTATTTTCAACCCTCCAGGGAACATGACGCATGATTCACTTTTGGTGAATCCGATGAATCAAGAATTCGCAAACTTCTCCACGGCCAATCGTTAGGAGACAACAAACCTACACAATTTCTCCAAAAACTTAAAAATCTTGCATCAGGATATGTTGGTGACACCGTCTTGAAAAGTATTTTCCTTGAGCAAATGCCAGATCAAATTAGGACAATTTTGTCAGTCACAGATTGCTCAATCCAGGTTTTAGCAGAACAAGCTGATAAAATTTTTGAAGTCCTTAAGCCCCCAAATGTTTGCGAAATAAAGGATCAAGCTGAAGCGTCATTACCACAATCGACTATATCAGAAATCTTTCGGACAACTTTCGGAACAAATTAAAACTCTTGAAAGTAAGATCGAAAAGCTTCAAGGTAAGAGAAGCAGATCTCTATCACGTTCACGAAAATGGTGTTGGTATCATCGTCGTTTTGGAGAAAGATCCACAAAATGTACTTCGCCATGTTCATATGCAAAAAACTAAATGGAGTTTCAGTAGCGGCCACTAAAATTCCTACTGGCGATGGCCGCCTATTCGTAAAAGACAAAAATTCTAAATTATCCTTTTTGATAGACACGGGCGCTGCAATATCAGTTTTACTTTCAAAAAAACTTTAATAAAAAAATAATACTTTGTACGAACCATGTTTTTCACTTTATGCAGCTAATGGTAGTATTATAAAAACCTATGGAACACATATCCTTGAATTAGACTTTGGTCTTCGACGTCCTTTTGTTTGGAAATTTAGTAAACCTATTATAGGTTCAGATTTCCTCAGGCATTTTGATCTTTTACCAGATCTTAAGAATTTCACAATAGTGGATAGAAAAACATTTTAAGTGTACCCGCAAAAATATCATTAGAACCGTCACTTGAACTTAATATCATTAAAGCCTCAAACGAATACCACAAATTACTTGAGAAATATCCTGCACTATATTCAGTTAACCGAATCTCAGAAATACCTAGCAACTGTCAAGTTTTTCATCATATTGATACTAATGGTCCGCCGGCAAAAGCTTAAGTCCGTAGATTAGACCCTAAGCGATTAGCTTGTGCAAAAAATTATTTTAAATATCTCCTTGACAACGGAGATATAAGACCATCAAAAAGTTGTTGGTCAAACGCACTCCATATGGTACCCAAATCAAATAACGAATGGCGACCATGTGGCGATTATAGAGCTTTAAATCGCATAACTATACCAGACCGATACCCTATACCATTTGTGACAGATTTCACATCTAATTTAGCAGGTAATAATACATTTTCCAAACTCGATTTAATCAAGGCATATCATCAGATACTTGTAAATCCGGCAGATATAGAAAAAACTGCAATTGTGACGCCTTTCGGACTATTTCAATACTTAATTAGATTTTTGGGATATCACATTTCAGAAGATGGTATTAAACCCATGCAATAAAAAATTAAAGCAATTCTAGAGACTCCAAAACCAAATACGTTGGAACAACTTCGTCGGTTTCTTAAAACAACCAATTACTATCGAAGATTTATGCCACCACCAAATTAAATTGAATGAATTTCTAAAAGGATGTAAAAAGAAGGATATAAGACAAATTAAATAGACTCCTGAGACAGAAGAAGCATTTAAAATAATAAAAAATGATTGTGCAAGTGCTGCTTTGCTAAGATATCCGGAAATGGATTCAGAGATAGCTCTCAAAGTTGATGCTTCTAATATTGGTATAGGGGCAGTTTTAGAACAGAAAATGAAAAATGGATGGAGACCATTAGCATTTTTCTCTTGCAAACTTTCACCCTCTGAACAAAATTATAGCACATACGATAGAGAACTATTAGCAACGTTCGCAGGTGTCAAACATTTTAGATTCATAGAAGGACGAAATTTCGCAATATATACGGATCACAAACCTCTTATATTCGCTTTTAAACAGAAACCCGAACGTGCAAGCCCACGACAAATCCGTCATCTAGATTTTATATTTCAATTTACAACAGATATAAGACCCGGTTCTGAGAACGTAGTAGCAGATTATTTGTCCAGATCAAGTGAGATTGAGAGTATGGCAGATAATCTAAATGACGATGAAGAATTGAAAGAAATTCTAAATGATCAAAAATCTACTCAACTAAAGCTTAAATTAATTAATATTCTAGATTCAAATAAAAACATTTATTGTGATATAACTAAACATAAGTCACGTCCATATGTTTGCAAGAATCAAAGGCAAGAGGTATTCCAAAAGATTCACGGTTTAAGTCACCCAGGAGTACGAGCTTCCCGAAAACTTATATCTGATCGTTTCGTTTGGCCCTCAATGAATCGAGACATTGCTCAAATGGTACGAAAATGCGAACATTGCCAAAAGGCGAATATTTTGAAGCACGTGAAGTCGTCGTTAGGAGTTTTTCCAATTGTGTTCGAACGTTTCTCTGAAGTACATGTAGACATAGTAGGACCTCTCCCCCCAAGTCAAGGTAAATGTTATCTCCTAACCTGTATAGATAGATTTACAAGATGGCCTGAAGCAATTCCTATAGAAAATATATCGGCTGAAACCATATGTGATGCATTTTATAGCTGTTGGATCTCTAGATATGGATGTCCCAATAAAATAGTTTCTGATCGTGGACGACAATTCACTTCAAACGTGTTTGCTGAATTAGCTCAATTCATAGGTGCCCAACATATCACAACTATTTCGTATCATCCACAAAGTAACGGTTTAGTTGAAAGAATGCACCGCACATTAAAAACAGCCATAACGTGTCATAACACTCACTCTGAATTTCTTTATGGGGAAAATTTAAAACTACCTGGTCAATTTTTTTTTTCGATATTAAAGGCAAACAACCTCAGTCCAACTTTTTACTATAACTGAAATCAACAATGGAAAATATTCGTCCTGTGGCTACATCCCATCATTGCTCTAAAAAACCATTTATATATAATGAGTCATCAACTACTCCTAAAGTGTGGATACGCAATGATGGAATATTAAAACCATTTTCAAATAAATATATTGGACCATATATCGTCATTGAAAGAAATGAAAAATATTATACTATAAAGATTGGAAAGAACACTGACAAAGTTTCAATTGACAGACTTAAACCGGCGTTTATTGAGGAAATAATCGCAGAACCAGGGGAAAACCCCGAATCACCAAGATATATAAAATTTTCATCAGGAAGGGGGTAATGTGGTGGTTATTGTTATATACAATACCACAACAATTTAAAAAATAAATCATATAGTAACTTTTGAAATTATACACATATAAACAAAATAATTTTTCTTTAAAAAATAAAATTATTCTTAAAACTGATTTTAAACTGAAAACAAATAAAATAATTTTTAATTGGTATCAATAACAACAAGGCTATCAAGAGGTCAAAAGTATTCAAAGGATGGTAATCTCCAAATGGGTTCTTGGGAGTCAGTCATATTACTAGCTGTTTCAGTAGTTACTTTACTAGTTATTGACGTGTCCTAGGAGGAAGTCAAGTGTCCCCAAGTAGACAGTCCAATGGACAGGTACTGCGTAGGGTTAAAAAGCACTTTTATTTCTAGATTAAATAGATATTGAAATAAATATTTTAAACATTGCTGCTCATTTGTATCTTCAGTAAAATCCGACTTTGGAATTCATTAATACACATAAATGACTCTGAAAGAATAGAATTTGTTATATAAAGGAAAGATTAATTTCTTCCGTAATCTTTGCTAAAAATATTTGTTTTAATTCACCTTTAATAGATTTACTTTTTCAAGTACTTGGTGTACAGTAAAGTGGCGACTGTCTTCGCTCTCGATTACGAAGAGTACGTTAGTGACGAATAACCCAATATATAGAAATTAGGGTCAACCACATAGCTACACATTAGTGTAAATGACTGTCTTTTACGTATGCATTGACTCTTTGTCGAACTGCTGAGTTTGTATGTTTGAACGTTATAAAATACTAAACGGCTGAAAAAATTTTCTTCAAATTTTCACAGCGTATTCCTACATCTCAGGAATAGGTAATGGGCTACTTTTTATTTTGAAATTCCAAGTGGACGAGGAGCCATGCCCATATTAAGAAAATATGAGATCCTTATATTTGAGATATTTGTCGGAGCCACTTAAGTGTCAATATGATTATTTAGGACAAAAAGTAGGCGGACTAGCATTAGGGGGCGTGGCACCTCCCATATAAATTAAATAAAAAAATTAGTTTCTCTTGGAAACTATTACAGTTAGAATCCATTTAAACATTTTGAGTAATAAATTGGCGGACTACCCATGAAGAGAGCGGGACCTGCCATATTAATTAAATACAAAAATTCGTTTATCTGGGAAACTAAATTCTTCAAATTTTGCACGAAGAACTTAATAATCCTCTGAACATTTTGGAGAAAAAAAAAGCGGACTTTCATCTGGGGGGGAGGTGTTGTCTTGAAGCCCTCATAAGAATTAAATATAAAAATTCGTATATCTGAGAAACTATTAGAGCTAGAATCTTCAAATTTTACTTGAAGAATTTTGACATTCATCTGAATATTTAGAGTATAACGGGCGGACTTTTAATGGGAAACTTTGCACCTCCCATATGAATTAAATATAAAATTTCGTTTATCTGGGAAACTAATAGAACTTGATTCTTTAAATTTTGCACAAATTATTTTAATATTCATCTGAACATTTTGGGGAAAAAGTGTGGGCTTTCATTTGGGGAGGATGAAGCCACCACTGAGAAACTATTCGAGCTGGAATCTTCAAATTTTACATGAAGAACTTTGACATTCATGGGAACATGTAGAGAATAACGGGCGGACTTTCAATTTGTGGCTTGGCACCACATATATGAATTAATTAAAAAATTTCGTATATCTTGGAAACTTATATTCTTCAAATTTTTCATAGATAGATAGAAATTGGCGATAGATAGAAACAGGCGAACTTGCAATGTGTAACAATATTGTAAATCTGGAAAACTATTGTAGTTAGAATCTTCAAAATCGTTAAGTGGGTTTTTTATTTATACATATTGCTTTTAGGGTAGCAAAGCACACTGGGTTTAGCTAGTAATCTATAAAAGGGGACTTTTTAGTATTTTTTCGTTCTTCGACTGGTGCTTTTGAATATTTTATAATATTGAACCTAGAAATATGAAATTAAGCATAAACAGACCCGATTAAGTGATAACCAATAAAGGGGGACTTTTTGGAATCCGAGTATATTTCTCGTTTAAAAACGAATTCACATTTTTTGGTGTACTCTAAACCGAATCCACATAATTTTTCTCGTTTTAAAACCGAATAAACAAACCCTGTCGAAAGTAAAATGAATGTAATATTATTCTAATAAATGGAATAAAAACTTGAAAAAAGTTTACATATAAAAATATAAGTCTTTTTATACCCTTCACCTTCGTGAGAAGGGTATATATAAGTTTGTCATTGCGTTTGTAATTTCTATAATATAATTTTCCGACCCTATAAAGTATATATATTCTGGATCCTTATAGATAGCGGAGTCGATTAATCCATGTCCGTCTGTCTGTCTGTCCGTTTGTCTGTCTGTCTGTTGAAATCAGTTTTTAGAGGACCCCAGATATCTTCAATAATTCTGTTAGACATGCTTTCGGGAAGATCGCTATTTAAAATCAGCAAAATCGGTCCATAAATGACGGAGATATAAGCAAAAATCCGAGACAACTTCTGAAAATTTCATTAAAAAAGAAAATTTTTTCATGCTTTGATTAATAAGCAACAACAACAACACTGCTTATTCATTGAGTATTTCGTTTCACATGTTTGGATGGCTGTGTGTTTCATTCCCTTCAAACATTTAGAACACAATACTATTGCGCATCACCCCAGACGCCACGTCACAAACACTTCTGGACGATTGTCAGACGAGAACGCACATTATATATTCTGGATCCTTATAGGTTGATTAAGTTGATTAAGCTATGTCCGTCTGTCTGACCGTCTGTGTGTTTGTTGAAATCAGTTTTTAGAGGACCCCAGACATTGGCGAGATCCGAATCTTCAATAATTTTGTTAGACATGCTTTCGAGAAGATCACTATTTAAAATCAGCAAAATCGGTCCATAAATACCGGAGATATGAGCAAAAATCCGAGACAACCTCTGAAAATTTCATTAAAAAAGACAATTTTTTCATGCTTTGATTAATAAGCAACAACAACAACACTGCTTATTCATTGAGTATTTCGTTTCACATGTTTGGATGGCTGTGTGTTTCATTGGTATGTGTATATTGTTTTTGTTTCTTGGTGTATTCAGTTTCGTATGTTTGGATGTCTGTTGGTTTGATTTCGTTGTGTATTTTGTTTTTTTTTCGAGTATTTCGTTTCGTATGTTTGGATGGCTGTGTGTTTCAGTGCCTTGTGTATATTGTTTTTGTTTCTTGTTGTATTCAGTTTTGTATGTTTGGATGGCTGTGTGTTTCATTGCCTTGTGTATATTGTTTTTGTTTGTTGGTGTACAGTTTCGTATGTTTGATGTCTGTTGGTTTTACTGCCTTGTGTATTTTGTTTTTTGAGTGTTTATTTCGTTTAGCGTTGTTGTTGTTCATTTTGTTTTGCTATTGCTATAATAATGATATAATCGGGAAAATTAAATAGGTACATAAATTTAAATTTTATAAAATTTATATTTTTTAAATATGAAGGGTATATAAGATTCGGCACAGCCGAATATAGCACTCTTACTTGTTTTTTATTAATTTTTGTCAAAATACACACACTTCCAAATATTTAAATTAAAAATAAATTAATATATACATATATATATATATATATATATATATATATATATATATATATATATATACATATACATATTCTAAAAATTCTTCTAAACACTCACAATCTTCATATTCACTAGTGTTGTCTTCAGAGTTCCATAAGTAGTTATTCTCATCTTTACGCTCTAACCACTTTCTTAAACGACTAGAATCAACTATTCCCCTATATGGCATTTGTGTAATTTGACAATTTTCCACTTCTGTAATTTCATAACGATCGTTTCCCAATTGCTTCCGTATTATATATGGCCCTCGATATTTGGGTATTAATTTTTTGTTTACAGCAGCGGTTGTGTCAACATTTCTTAATACTACTAAATCCCCAACTACAAATGATTTGGCTGGCTTCTGATGTTCGTTGTAATACTTTAAATTCTTTGACTGAGACTTTTCTATATATCTAAATTTTCCTTTCTATCGTATAGATCCTGTAAGTGTACCGTCATTTCGTCGACATCGTTTTTACGTGTACGATGTTTCTTTCTGCCAAAAACGAACTAAATTCCTTAGAAGTATTACATGTTCCTCGGTCGCTTATTATTCGACGTGGTCTGCTGTAATAATCAAAATATTTCTTTAACGCACAGCATGCTTCTTTTGTACCTGGTGCATTGACCGCATATAATTTCGTAAATTTTGTAAAGGCATCTACCACTAGCAATATACCAGCACAATCTTTACATACCCGGTAAGCCAGAAAGTAATATTGGAAACAAGTAGAAACTACTTACTTTTGGGGGGAATAACTACTTATTTTTGTTCGACGTTGACCAAGAAATAAGTAATTACCTAAAACAACTAAATATGTGGTTACCAATTTACTTACAGAAACTCAGTTATTATCAGTGTTTCTTACTCAATGCTCCATTAACTACTTGTTTTATTGTAACATTGTGAACAGTTTTACAAAAAATATAAATCAATGTCATTTCGCAAAAAAATAATTGGATTCAACCAGGGCTCGAACCACCGACCACTTTTTTGTTAAATAGACGCGCTAGGCTATAACATTTCCAAATTACTTTGCTCTATATCCGTAAGTACATATTCAGGTAAATAAAATAATATGCTTGACTACTCATTACCACTCATTACCAAGTAATATATGAAATAACTACTTTTCTTTACCAAAAATTTTAGATATTTCGCTGGGATTAAATGAAGAATATAAGATTTATCATATCAAGAAAGAATAACAAAATAAGATTCATTAAATTTTTTTTATTTTCACAAAGAAAATACAAATATGTATGTACTTATGTACATTAGAGGTGGTTAAAAAATATTGATTTTGTTTGGATGGGTCTTATTTTATATATTAGTACCAAAAAGAAAAAAATAGCCCAATCAGATAACGGGAACCCGTGCCGGAAATCGATTGGAAAGTGTAAAATTCGGTAAATGCCATAAAATTATATTTTCTAAAAATGTCTACTGAATCTTATCTTCTAAAGACATAATAATTATATAATTATACCCCTTTGGATAATTTTCTCTAGAAGATAAGGTTTGGCCTAAATGTTAAGAAAGAAAAAATTAAAAAAAGTCTTATTTTTAACAAAATTGTATACGTTACAATCAATTTCCGGCACGGGTTCCTGTTATTCGATTGGACTAAAATTTTACACCAGTTAGTTTTAGACACTAATGAACAATATTAAAACCATTCAAGCAATATCCATTTTGGACACCTCAATAACGAAAAGAAATATTTAACAAATTCATTAAATGCTAAAAGTTGGTTGTTTGATCGTACGTACATTATAAAAACGAACCAATTATATTTAGGGAACTGTAAAAGCTGAATATAAATATTTAAAACCTAAATATATTAAAACTTTACCATTAACGTACATATTAAAAAATGGCGGTTCAACAATATAGATATCTGGAATCAGCAATTTATATCTGGGAAACTATAAATGTTAGACTCAAATATATTTAAAGTATGTAGTTTAATTACTAAAATAAGTGGTTATAACACGAATTACATGCAAGTACTTATTTGACCCTTGTAGGTAACTATATATATAAGTACATATTTAGATCATTATAAGCAACTAATTAAAAATTTTGTTGGGATGTGTTTTCGTTTCGATTTTATTGATGGGAAAGGGCCAAAATGATCTATATGAAGTGTATCAAAAGGAATAGGTTTCTTATCTATACTATACATATTTCTTTCATTTTTCTATGAGGAGCTGAGTTAAAAATGCATTTAAGGCAATTTCGTATAAATTTGTTCATTTTTTATCTTATATTCGGAAACCAATAATATTTCTTTATCTGCTCATACACTTCTCAACTCCAACATGACTATATTTTTCGTGAGTCAACCGCATAACATTTTCTTCTAATTCTACAGCTACATATAATTGCATCTGAACTTTGTCGCCTAACCGAAAAACTAAACCATTTTCCAACACATAACCCTCTAAATCCCCTGTTTCTAACTTGCTTCGAATCGTCAGTATTCTTGGGTCTCTCGTTTGTGTAATCTGTGTATTTATATCAATATCGCCTCCATCAATCATGGCAATAATAGGTGCACGACTTATGTCTTTTAAAATCATAAAAGCCCCTTCACACTCACTTGTCCACGTAAAAACTTTATTCTTCTTTAAATCTGTTAATGGCCTTGCTATTCTTGAGAAATCAGGAACGAAACGACGGAAAAATTAAAATAATCCTAAACCTCGTTCTACCTCGTCCAGATCAGACGGTATTGGATACTCTTGGATTGTTCGAATTTGTTCATTATTAAGGCCTATACCCATCTCATTTACTCTATATCATATACCGGCGGATAGAGAGGCAGATAAAAAAATCACCACTACACACACACTATTGGCATTTTTTCATTGAAATTGCACTGAAAAAAATATTTGGTTATTTTTAATTTTGAAGATTAAATTGCATTACTGTAAAATGCGAATATTTATAAACAAAGTGTAATCAATGTACTTAAGAATGATAATTTCTTCACATAGAAACAACATTTCTAATTAAAATGTACAAAAAAAGTATGAAACAAGATTAACTTATTTACTTTCATTGTTATGCATTCTAGAAAATTATTTAGAGTGTACGTTGTTTTTGTAAATTATGCTCTTGCTTTTGCAAGTTGTTTTTGTTTTTTCAAGTTGTGTTTGCAATTTCTTTAACAAAGCGATATCAACCTGCTTTGTTGAATGCTGTCAAGCAACTAAATAAAATATTTGTATTTTTGATGCTCTTGTTTAGAGGTTCGTATGCGATCGTGTTGTGTACATGTAATTTGCCGAAAATCTTCGTTGTCAGAACAATACTAGCGCCGACGTCTGCTCTATATCCTAAATAATCCAGTTCTCGATATGCAAATTTACATTTACTTAAATTCAATTTTAACCCAGCCGCATTTCAAAGTATGTTACACTTCAGCTAAAATTTGCAAGTGTTCTTCAAATGTTCTAGTAGCTATACCTATAACGTCTAGATATACAACAATTTTTCCTGCATCTATAAATTCCCTTAGTACCCTATTAATGAACCGCTGAAATACAGCTCCTGCATTTTTAAGTCCAAAAGGCATGAAACAATACTCGAATTGTCCAAGCGGAGTGACAAATGCGGTGTATTTAATTGATTCTTCATGCATTTACTTGATGTAAACTATTTTTCAGATCCAAAGTAGTAAAAAATTTCTTGTTTCCTAAGTAATCTAAACAATCCTCAATTAATGGAATAGGACAATTGTCCTTTAGTGTGACGACCTATAATCAATGCACATTCTCAGTTCTCCATTCTTTCTTTTTACTAAGACTATCGGAGAAGCATATGAAGAGTCACTTGGACGAATTATCCCCTCCCTTAATAATTCTTCTAATATATTTTTTACCTCACATCGCTCACGGTATGAAAGACGACGAGGTCCACAGTATATAGGTACATCATTAGTCACTCTAATTTGCATACAGTAATTCTCAGGAGCCCTTATGCTCTCTTTTTTATTCAAATAGTTATTTTTCTCAATCGACTTTAAAGCAAAAGTTTCCTGTGAATTTAATTCGCTATTAATATCTATCTTGTCCTCAGTCACTACAACACAAACCATTTGAAGTATTTTTTTACAGCCACCATTTTCCTCAACAATTTCTAAATTGCTTAAATCACAACCTGGCCCTTCAAATTCGGAGACAATTGTTTCACTCTCGTTTGAAAATTTTATTACATTATCAAATCCATTATTGTAATAACCTTCATTTTTCTTTTTTTTATAATTTATTGAGTATATTACCATTTTATATGGATAATAATAATAAAAATAATATGGTTTATCGAAACATCAACTTCTTTTTTTGGAATCCTGAATAAATTAAATGACGTAAGCGCACTGATAGTTTTCTTTAAAGGTTTTACATTTTTATTTTTTAAATTCATTTTCAAAAGTTTATTTTTATTCTAACGAAGTCTTATATTTAATTTTAATAAAAGGTCACGTCCAATTAAAAGTGGAACAACAAGATCATCATCTGGTAAAATAAAAAAATTATGATTTAATTTTTTACTCCCGAAAAAAATTTCTTTTCATCTTCCACGGAAAATGGTATAAGAAACTTTTTCACACAGCTAATTGGACTACCCGTGTCAAATAAAGAAAAAATTTCATTACCTCAGTGCGCTTGTCTTCTTTAATAAAGGCAACACTTACCATTTGGAATGCATCTACTCAATCATCTAAATCACCATCCTGTATCGCTGCAGTCAAGCTTCTTGGGACAATTTTTATGAAAATGTCCCACTTCCGCACAAACAAAACATGAGATGGCTGGACGTTTAGATTTCGGACACTTGCTATGATAACGTCCATACTGGGAGCAATTGTAGCATCTTATTTCGTCCTCAGAGATTTTACCCCCCTGGTTAACCGCAACAGCCGTCCTCGGTTTATTGAAATTTGTATTGGCTCGTACCCGTTGACGTCTTGGTTCTTAGCTATCCATGCGATCAATTAACTCACTTATAGTTCTGGCACCGTAAAGTCTACTGATCGCGTTAGAATTATCTGGTATGCCATCAATAATAAGATCTATCAACTCTTTTTCGTCTATATCCGACTTAGCCGCGATAGCCTGCATTGCCACTACATAACTCAAACACGATTCATTCGCCTTTATAGTGACTCCAAACTTGCTTTTAGATCTTTATACTCTAGCAACTCGAGATTTATTACATGTTGTTTGGCGTTTTTCTTTATTTGAATACCCGCATAAATTTGTGTAGTCTTCGAACTGATCCAACCACTTGTTGACATCGTAGTAATCATGCCCTGTAAAAAACGGCACTGCGGCGTCTAGTTCTGCTAAATCAATATGACGGACATAGAGTACCGATTGCATGTTGCTCTGATTTGTTGTTGTAGCTTTAACACTTCTAATCAGATTTGTAAATTTTTCAACTCATGTTCAGGCGAAGAAGCGTTCGCATCCGTTGTATTGTTTGCATCGTTATCAACAGCAGAAAAAAACTTAGCAGCAGTCATGTTTGTAACAGCTACTGTTTTGAAGAAATAGTTGGCAGCAGGCACGTTGGTAGCAGGCACATAAGCAGATATATTGGCATCAGGTACATTGACGGCATTTTGTTTTAATGGTACAAGTTCATTTGACTCGTCCACATTACTATGGACACCTTCAGTATTATTTGCTGTACCAATATTATTAGAAAAAAATCTGTTTCAGCATTCGTCAGTAGTACTGTAGCAGATACTTCGCAGGGTGCCTCATTGGTGGCAGACATCTGTGACGTTGATTCATGGTTCTTGCTGTCACCAACGATATGCGTGTTGGGATGAGCTTCATTTTCCTCTTTTGTAATTGCTTCATACAACTCCTTGAGCTGGCTTAATGTGGCCGTTTCGGGATAACTTATACCGGCCGCTGTAAGCACACTCAGTAGCGCAAATCCATCATCATTTTCACCAAAAAGAATGTCTTGCACCGGAAATGCAAAAAAAGTCCTTGGTTGCAATTTTAAAGTACATAATAATAGAGTTGTAATAACTTAGGCTTAAAGAGTTGCCATATTATAGATCATTACATTTGTAAAAATTAAATTATTTTTAGAGTTGTTATTCTTAACAATAAAAATATTGTTCTATATTAAGTTTGGCAACCCTACAATTTCATACCATATGTTTTCGCAAAATAAAAAAAACAAAACATTTCTAGGCGCAAACTTAATACAAACTAAAGAAATGTAAGTAAATTTTAAAAAGGATTTTAAGTAAAAACTTCCTTACATTAAATATGTTATAGGAGAAAGCATAGAAATCAAAAAAAGGATGAAATATTCCTACAATTTATGACCGCTCATCCCAGCATAGCAAAAGGATTTACCAAAGGCGATAAAGTGGAAGTGGATCATTTATGGTCACAACTTGAGGTTGAACTCAACGCTTCTGGACCTCCAATTAAGGATGCAGCCTCCTGGAAAAAGGTATAAATCGTGAATACCAAATAATCATCTACAAATATAATGACTGGTTTTGGACAATTTATGTATGTATGTATATATATTTTATTGGTATTATAAATTCATATTTCACAATAATTTAATATTTTATATAAGAGTTCAGTTACAAAAAAAACTTATCTACTTAAACATAAATAAACAAAGTAATTATATATTTCCTTGAATATTATTTATTTTTAGGGAAAATAGTTGCGGCAAAACCCAGTATTTAAGTTGACTAGTGGGTCAGGGGATAAAAGTATACCTTTTAGGGGCAAAGACATTTTATATGATCATACGAAGAGTTTGAACAATTAATAAAAATTTTTTCTGTGAGATCAATTATTTAATTCTTAACAAGTGATAAGTTATAACGTGTGTGAAGACGTGATGTTGAGTAATGGTTCGGCAAGTTGCACATCATCTTTAATATTTTATTTTGGCAAATTTTAAGACGTTTTAGGTGGCAATTTGATGCATTGTTCCAAACAGGAGCTCCGTAATATAGTATAGCTTGAAAAAATACTTTAAATATTATAAGTTTATTTTTAATATTTAATTTAGATTTTCTGTTAATGAAAGGATATAGCACTCTAATAGTTATATTGATTTTGTTAATAATGTATGATATGTGTTCGTTGAATAACATTTTCTTATCAAGTATTAAACCCAAATATCTTACTTTTGTTTCCCATGGGATATCGATGTTGTTAATTTTGATATGTGGGTTGGGTTAATTTTGATATGTGTGTTTCTTGAAAAATAAATAGCTTGAGTTTTTGAGGCATTTACTAAGATTTTCCACTTGTTGAAGTAATTAATTACCTCATCAACACATTTCTGCAGGCTTAGAAGAATATCTGCTAAATAAAGAACTGTACATAGAATTGCGGTGTCGTCAGCAAATATTGAAGATTCGCAATTTTCAGGTGAAGGAAAGTCGTGGGTAAATATATTATATAACACGGGAGATAGGCAAGACCCTTGAGGACATCCTGCAGGAATATTAAAAACATTTGACGTTTTGTTAGTAACATGGACTCTAAAGGATCTATTTGTCAAATAACTTTTAAATTATTTAATTGTAGGTATATCTAACCCAATTTTAAAAAGTTTGTAAATTAAAGCATCACGCCAAACAGAGTCAAATGCAGCCTTAATGTCTAGAAAAATCATTGCCGTTGATTGTTTCCAAGTGTTTGGAAATTTTGTGAGTAGTTTTAAGCCATTCAGAGGAAGTTCCTTTAAGCATTTATTTGAGATGCCGTCAGAGCCAGGGCAATTTTTATTTTTAACTCTTTTAATTATATGCTTTAAGTTTCCAGTATTAATAATAAACGGAGTTGTATTTTCAATATCGTTGTTTAAACTGTTTCAAATACTAATTGATTTGTGGTTTGATTACTTAAATTGGCAGTTAATAAGTGATTCGAGTAAAATTTTTGGGCCAGAATTTCTGATTTATCTGCATCATAGATGGGCATTTTGCAGTACCAGTAAAAATGCAGTAAAAATAGAATTTTACTGATTACTGTCAAAATTTTCAGTATCCAGTAAAGTTTTACTGATTATTGAAAAAAAAAAATCAGTATTCAGCAAATTTTTACAGATTACTGAAAAAAAAATCAGTATTCAGTAAATTTTTACTGAATATTGAAAAAAAAATCAGTATTCAGTAAATTTTTACTGAATACTGAAAAAAAAATCAGTAAGCAGTAATTTTTACTGTTTAATGAAAAAAATTCAGTATTCAGTAAATTTTTACTGAATACTGAAAAAATCAGTATCAATATATTCAAATCCATTATGCATTACCCGTAAGATGTTATTAGTAGAAATATTTAATTAAAGCCGTAGCCCACTGGGTTTGAACCGAAGACCCTACGATTGCTGGTCGCCGTTCTACTCACAACACCACCTCCTTATTTATTTTATTGTGTGTTCTTAAGTACTAGTTAATAAAAAGTAAATGCTAAATTTTTTATGCTTGCATACATATTTCGATGTGCATGTAAAATACGCACACTTTTTTAATATTTTTAATTTTCTTTCGACATAAAAAATTAATAGGTATTGCTTTTGGTTTGTTTTTTAAAAAAAGAGAAAAATTGAAATTTGGTTTAAATGAAACTTATTATTTTTTAAAGTTGCAACTTTAAGAAAATACGCTATTACTACTTTTGCTACAAAAAGTGCTAAATTGTCATTACTGCTTGTAGGATAGTAAGTGATGTTTATGTTAGGAATATAAAATGTTTTTTAAATTTAAAATAGATTTTAAAAAATAAATTATAAGAAATAGTCAACATAGTCAACATAGAAATAGTCCAGGATTCGAAACAGCGACGTCAATCTTTTAGCCCAACGTTTTACCCACAACACCACTGCATAGATATTTGACTTTACGTATATAATTTGTAAATATATTTATAATAATTTAATTTCCGTATTTGATAATATTTCATAAATTCGGCCAATTGACAAAAAATAACGTATGCGGATATATGTGTGTGTAGAGCATAATTTTGAGTTCACAGATAGAGTAAATGGTTATTTCCAAAGAAAACTTATTTATTTTTAATAATTTTAATGGATAATATCCTGCGATATCCTTCGAAAACACTTATTCCATAATTCATAAAAAATGATCATTATACGCAGAAATAAAGCGTGTAATGAACTCATAGCCTTAAAAATCCTAGTGGTTTAACTTTGTGCGTGAAAGGGTTAATTTAGATTTTTTAGACGTTACTTACAAGTGAAAAAATATTCTTTAATCACATTCAAAAGTCTACTTGAAGTGTTAAATTGCAAGTGTAAAAAGAGAAATGAGTGATTTATCAGATTTTGATAGTGATGATTCCGTAAAAGATCCAGATTTTATTTGTGAAGAAAGCCCACTGCAATTAAAAATGTTTTTCTAAAATATAATACCCTGTAGAGCGATTATTTTCATTCGCCGGAATTGTAAATTGTTCAAGAAGACAAAAACTCAGCGACGCAAATTTTGAAATGTTGGTGTTAGGGATGCCAATCGGGACTGATATTTAGAAATCCCGGGATTCGGGATTTTTAAATAAATCCCGGAATCCCGATATCGGGATCCCGGGATTTTCGGGATTTCAAAATCCCGAAAAATATAAAAAAAAATTCAAAAAATCTTAATAATTTACCGACAAAAATAACATTTTCTATTTCATATTGCAATATGAATACACTTAGTAGGTGTTTACTTTCCAATAAGCATTTTGTGAAAAGAAAAACAAATTAATTCAAAGTAATTATAATAAAAATCTTTCCATCCCAGGTACTGAATAGTAGAATAAAAACCTACTTTTGAGCAAAAGCTTCTTATATCTTATAAATATAAAATAATACCCATGATATCCAAATTTACAATGGTTTCCAAATTTACAATTTGATGAAACCTAATATTTAGATAGTATGCGTAATGAGGATCCATACGAGGCTACATAGAGCTCCTGTACTGCACTTATGTACTCATGAGACCATTCGTCTTGAGATGAATATCGGATATATGGTTTTTAATGGTCAGTAGAGAAATAGTAATTCCATAGTAATTCCAGCTTTTGCCGTGTTCTCTAACCCAAATAAGGGAATTATCATCTCGCCATCTTATTGACAGGTTGACTTCCATTATAGATTCTAATACACCCATTAGATATCCGATTATTGCCCTTTTTATACTCTATACCACCTTGGTGGGGAAGGTATATTGGGCATCTTCGGAGTATTGCTTTTGTTTTATACTGTCCTTAAATACCCTGATGAATTTTGAAATTATCGGGCTTCTTCTCATCCTAGCCTAGTGTCCACATTTCGCTTAAAAAGAGAAGTGCCGTAATGAAATTCAGCATAAATAAATTTTATGTAACCGTAAATTCGTCCTCCAAATTTTATGAGGATCGACTCATGTGAAGGCTTTCCCCAAGCATATTTCAGAAAATAGTTTTTTAACAATAAATTGCTAAAATATATCGGAGGCGAGGTATAAATCAACTTAAATGATTTATTATGAAAACTAAATCACATTTTACTCTCATAACTGGTGCAGGGAGTTATATGGTCGTCCTCGCCCGCCAATAATTTCTTACTTGTTATTTTTATATATCCGATAGTATCTATGCCTATTTGTTGCCCTTTTTATTTTTGATATTTCAGCTTGTAAGTTAGTATAGTCATCTTAAGTCCAAAAACTTTTAAAATTCTCTTATTTAATAGTTTATAATGTATAAAATAGCGGAAAAACACTTAAAAATTCGGGATTTTAAAATCCCCAAATTTCCCGGTATTTCATTTTTTAAAATCCCGGTTTTCGGTACTTTCAAATCCCGAAAATCCCGGGATTTTCGGGAATCGGGAATTCCCGTTTGGCATCCCTAGTTGGTGTTAAGAAAAGCTAACAGTACAAACTAAGAATTTATGTATTTGAAAAAAAATTACTTTTTTATCAAAAGATATTTTTTGAACAATAATTAAAAAAATATATTTTTTCAGTTCTATTCATTTACTTTCCTAGTAAGAGACCGTAAAATAAAAATTTGCAAAATTACCTTCGAAAATCCTCAAAAAACTTAATAGTAATGATTTTTAGTTAATGAAGTTTTACCGGCAATGCATAATAGATTTCAATTTACTGATACTGATTTTTTCAATTAATCAGTAAAAATTACTGAATACTGATTTTTTTTTTCAGTAATCAATAAATTT